>NC_052149.1:135185718-135288282 GCF_902713615.1 Scyliorhinus canicula | reverse complement strand
GAGGGGGAGGGAGGGAAGGAGGGAGGAGGGGAGGGGGGAAGGCAGGGGGGATGGGGGGAAGGGAGAGGGAGGGGGAGAGAGGGAGGGGGAGAGAGGGATAGGGGGCGAGAGAGGGGAGGAGAGGGGGGAGTGGAGGGGGAGGGAGGGGGAGTTGGGGAGAGGGAGAGGAGAGGGGAGGAGAGAGGGGGGAGGGGAGGGGGAGGGGAACAGCAAGAGGGGGAGGGAGGGGGAGAGGGGGAGGTGAGAGGGGGGGGAACAGCAAGGGGGGGAGGGGGAACAGCAAAGGGGGGGAGGGGGAACAGCAAAGGGGGGGAGGGGGACAGCAAAGGGGGGGAGGGGGAACAGCAAAGGGGGGAGGGGGACAGCAAGGGGGGAGGGGGAACAGCAAAGGGGGGAGGGGAACAGCAATGGGGGAGGGGGAACAGCAAAGGGGGGGAGGGGGAACAGCAAGGGGGGAGGGGGAACAGCAAGGGGGAGGGGGAACAGCAAGAGGGGAGGGGGAACAGCAAGAGGGGAGGGGGAACAGCAAGGGGATGTGGAGGGTTTATGGGGAACAGCAGAGGAGGGTGGGGGGACAGTAATGGGAAGGGAGTGGTGGGGCGAGCGGCAAGGGGGCGGGGTGGGGGAGCGGCAAGGATTGACGGGAACAGCAGGGGGGGAACAGGAGAGGGCAAGGGAACTGCTACCTTTATGGAGCAGATGGGGGGCAGGGGGGTTGTGGACCTATGGATGTTCACACAACCAAAGGAAAGGGAGTTCTACTCCCAGGTATACAAAGTTTACACTCAAATTGATTTCTTTGTAGTGAGGAAATTGTTTCTTCCTGGGGTGGTAGGAGCGGAATACTCCAAAATAGTCGTTTCCAACCACGGCACACACTAGGTGGATGTGAGCTTAGAAACAGGCCGGTCCCATGCCCCCCAGCACGGGTGAGTTGACACCAGCCCTCTGGCCCCCGCCACCCCCGACCATCCCTCTCCCCACCCGAGCATGCACCTAGCACCGCGCCAGCCCAGCACCATTTTGTGCCCCGGCCCACCCATGTCCAGCAGTGCCGCCCATGCCACCCCCACCCATGCACTCCATACACTCCATCCCCTCCCAGACTCTCCACACCCCCATACTCCTCATCCCCCCATAATCCCATCTTGCCCCCATCCCCGCACTGAATGACACGTGCAGCTCTCAAAGCCCCCTCTGTGTCCCCACAGGAGAAGTTGGCACTCAGCAGAAGGGAGAGGGCCCAGACAGGCAGCAGGGTGCCTGACATCAGAGTCCTCACCATCTACAAGGAACAGACTCTGGAGGTCACGGGGATGGCCCAGGACAGATCTGCCACCGACGTGGAAGTTGGAGTATGTCACATAGATGAGGTTCCACCGGCCCCCGTCCAGATGACCTGTCACACGTGGGGTTATAAGGCCATGTGGAATGACCCATCCCTCCCACTGACCACATGCCCATTCTCCCACAGGACCCTCATCCGACGGTGCCAGCCCATCCGGGGTGATTCCCCTCCCACCTCCCATGAGAACACCTCCGAGGAGAGTTCCGAGGAGACCACCGTATTCACGGCACACCTGTCATCCTCACCCTCCACCAGCACAGAGACAAACACCATAGCGGATGACGTAGTGGACAGGCTTCCGGGGCACATTCTGGTGAGCCCCACACAGTTGAGATGCACAATAAGATGGAGGCAAGAATGCCCAGGTGAGACAGCAGTCGGAAGTCTGCTGGATCCTAGGACACAGCTGGGTCTCAGTGCTGAGCCTCGGGACTATGTTTACCGGAGCTGATGCAGACGCTAGGGTGCAGCCGTGATATTCAGAGGGGGATGTCAGAGGCACTCCAGCAGCTCCATAGCCGATTGAAGGAGTCCAAGAGGCTACGGGCGCAGGAGATGGCATGGGAGGGGGGTTGGGAATAAGGGTGGGTGGATGGGAACGATGGGGGGGGGGGGGGGGGGAGGAAGGTGGGGAGAAGGGCTGGGAGGGGTGGGGAACATAGAACATAGACAAATACAGCGCAGACCAGGCTCTTCGGCCCACGATGTTGTGCCAAACTTTTGACCGAGATTAAGAACAAATTAATCTACAGCCCATTATTCTACCATAATCCATGTACCTATCCAATAGCCGCTTGAAGGTCCCTAATGTTTCCGGAAGGTAAGGCAGCACCATCGGGGGATTGGGGAAGTTGGGGACACAGATAGGCTTCAGATGGTTTCACAGGTCGGCGCAACATCGAGGGCCGAAGGGCCCATACTGCGCTGTAGTGTTCTATGTTCTATGTTCTATGTATCATTTTTAAAAGTTTCACTCGAGAAATATGACACCTTCTGGCACTTTTTTCCACAATGCGGACCAAGCACCAATCCCCTGCACCGGCTCCCTGTGCATGGAGGGGGGAATGACAGATGAGACCATGTCCTAGGTGAAGGGGGCGAGGATGAGGGCCTCCATGGCCCTTCGGGCTTGCCGGGCCCTCGCCGCTGCTGCGTGTCCTCCATCCTCCAGCTGGTCCTGCGTGTCCTCCCCGGGCTCACCCTCCAGCCACTCCTGGTCCGGCGCCTCTTTGACCTCCTTCTCCTTGACGAGGGTGACCAAATGTTCCTCCCCCCTCCACCTCCAGCACATCACCCCGCTGATGTGCCAGGTTGTGGAGGACATACTAGACCACCACAAAGCGGGCAACCCTCCAGGGGGTGTACCACAGAGTGATCGAGGCATCGGAGCTGCATTTTGAGGAATCCGATGCACCGCTCAATGGCAACTCGGATGGCCACATGGGCCTCATTGCCTTAGGTCTCCGCATCGGTTACCGACCTGGCGTCATTAGCTAGGTCGTCAGCGGGTACCCCTTATCCCCCAACCGGCTATCCTGGGGGGATCATCAAAGAGGCTGGCGATGTCTGACTGCCCCAGGATGTAGCTGTCATGCATACTCCCTGGAAAGTGTATAAGACAGAGGAGCAGAATTAGACCACCCGGCCCATCGAGTCTGCTCCACCAATCAATCATGGCTGATATTTTTCTCATCCACCTTTTTCCTGCCTTCTCCCCATAATCTCTGATCCCCTGCACGATCTTTATGTGGTGGTCACACATGAGCTGTACGTTCAGTGGGTAGAACCGCTTCTTGTTGATGTAGGGCACTCCTTGATGACCCGGTAGGTGCAGGGCAAAATGCATGCCATCCACTACCTCCTGGATCTGGGACATCCCGGCGATGGCAGAGAATCCTGTAGCCCGGGCATCCTGTTGGGCCTGGTCCATGTCAATGTTTATATAGTTCACCGCACGGGCAAACAGGGCATCCGTGACCTCACAGATCCACTTCATAGAATTTTTTTACAGTGCAGAAGGAGGCCATTTGGCCCATCGAGTCTGCATCAGCTCTTGGAAAGAGCACCCTACCCAAGATCAACACCTCCACCCTATCCCCATAACCCAGTAATCCCACCCAACACTAAGGGCAATTTTGGACACTAAGGGCAATTTATCATGGCCAATCCCCCTAACCTGCACATCTTTGGACTGTGGGAGGAAACCGGAGCACCCGGAGGAAACCCACGCACACACTGGGGAAAATGTGCAGTCTCCGCACAGACAGTAACCCAAGCTGGAATTGAACCTGGGACCCTGGAGCTGTGAAGCAATTGTGCTATCCACAATGCTACCATGCTGCATTTGTGGGCTGTAGCACATGAGATGCCACACACGTCCCCGCTCGAGCCCTGGAATGATCCTGAGGCATAGAAGGCTGTGGTGACATTTATGGCCACAGGGAGTGGGTATCCTCCTCCTTCACATGGTGCAAAGTCCATAAGGACATGGCACAAGTGCTGCACCATTTCCTTGTTAAGTCGGAGCCTCCTACGACACATGCTGTCCGTCATCTGTTCGAAAGACCAGCGTTGCCAGTGCATCTTGGGCCATTGCTGGCCTCCCCTCTAGGTCCCTTCATGGCCTAATGGGTCCTCAGGGTGTGGGGCGGCGGCCACCTCGAGTCTCTGTCAACGGTGCTGCCGCCGCCTTCTCCGGCAGCACCACAAGGGCAACCTCCGCGGGGTCCAAAATATCATTCATTCCGTGGAATGTCTGTAAGGAATTGGAGAGGGTGGGAGACTGACAACCAGCGGTATCCTCCACCCAAGACCCTCCATTCCCCAAGAGCTCTTTCCCCACACCCCCTTCTACCCCCCCACCCCCCCTGCCAGCTGACATGTCCTGCCCATGCACCCCAGGCCGCAGCGGGGGCCCCTGCTCACTGGACTCCAGGCACCTGCACATAACATTACCTGGAGCAGGCGCTGGTCCGTTCCCCAGTGCACACACCTACCCTCTGGTTGCCTAAATGTCCCCGATGCTGGGACCCAGCCCCTGGATGTTCGGATGTTGGCTGCTGCGTGTGTGGTGTTGCTTCCTGCAGTGTTCAGGCACAGTGTCCGGGCATCAGGGTCTGATTGGGATTCTAGGCAATAACTCCCACATGCTGGATGGCACGTCCGCCCACAGGAATCCGCGTGGGAGGTGTGAATTGCTCACTTAACTACAATTGCCAATTAGCAATAGCCTTTAGCCGTGCGGTCATGTTTTTAAAAAGGAGTACTAATCGGCGCCCATGTGACCACTTGCTGGGGAGGCGGTTCGATCATGGAGGCCGTTAGATAGGGGGCGCTCCCGTTAATTGTATGGAAATTGGCCTTAAGTGGTGATTATTGGATTCTCGCCGCTTGACGGCGGGTTCTTGATTTCGGCAACGAAAGTGAGCCAGTTAGATCGCAAACCAATCGGCGGCAGGTGCGGTACTTGTCTTTAGCCTCTCCTGCAATCTAACGGCCTCATCGCGCTCTCGCTTCAGCTCAACCCGGGCATTATATTGCATCCTTAGTCATTTTTTTAGACCTTGCGAAGTTTTTCCCCGGTCAAACCCACATTCAAAATTTTTAATCACCAGGGAGGTGAACTCACCGGCGAGACCGGTTCTTCCGAGATCAGGCCGCCATTTTGAAAAGGTGCTCTAATCTCTAAGTGAGCTTGAGTTCCCTCCACAAACGCCTACCCACGGGCAAATTCGTTACTGGCCCACATGGGCATTGCCCCCCATCCAACCGTGCAATAGAGTCGCTGAGGGCCCCCTTGCACTTTTCAGGCCACTCCACCCCCACTCTAGGCCCCCCCACATTCAGGGCACCCACCCTTCGCCCACCCCCAACCTTTATGAGACCCCTTCATACCCGCCCTTCAGCCCCCTCGCCCTTCATCCACCCCCATCTGTCCTTTCATGGGCATGGTCCCCCTCAGGCTCTGACCCTCGACAATGGCACCCGGGCACCCTGTCACTGCCAGCCTGGCACCTTGCAGTGCCCTTGCAACCCTTGCAGTGCCACACAGGCACCTTGGCAATGCCAGGGTGGTAGTGCCCAGGTGCCAGAGGTAGAGCCAGGGTGCCATGCTGCCCTGTCCCCAACCACCCAGGGGTCTCCAATGGCCTGGGAAACCCCCCAGTTGTTTATACACATGGCCCATAGTTGTGTGGAGCAGTACTAAATGGTGCCCAGTCGAGGTTTTGCTGAGGAGGACATTAGTTCCCAGCCGCCGGCAAAATCTGGTGTATGCATATTTAAATGAGCTTAATGGCCTTGTTTCTGACCTTTCACCTGCTGGGGACAGATTGCTGCTATCTACCTCGTCCCATTCTTTTACATTTTTAAACACGTCTCGCATATTAACTTGTCACCTTGTTCTAATTTCATTGTTCTAATGAAATTATACCAAATTTCTCAAGGTTTTCTTTTCATATCTGTAGTTCCTCTGATCAGGGAACTTCCTATAGAATATACTCCCTGTAATGTGGAAACCAGTACCGCACGTAATTCCCCAGCTGAGATCATATTAAGAAATAAAAACTGAGCATGATGGAAAAGCCAGCAGGTCTGGCAGCATATACAGAGAGGGAAACAGTTAACAGTTCAAATCCAATACGACTCTTCATCTAACTCTGTTTCTCTCTCCACAGATGCTGCCAGACCTGTTGAGTTTTTCCAGCATGTTCTGTTTTTATTTCAGATATTGAGCATCTGCAGTACTTTGCTTTTATTTCAGTGACCTTATTCAGGTTTTCTATAAGCTTCCCTCTTGGTAATGATAAGCTTGGTACTTCAGTGGATCAACCTGGAAAGGTTGCTAGCAGCTGAGTAAACGTGTCAGCAGTCACTGGGAGAAGATGATGTCCAAGATGCTGAACTGCAGCATGTTATTGCTCAATAAACTGTGGACAAAAGGCATCACCAAACGTGTACTGCATGTGAGTGGAGACTCACTGAGACTTCACTCTCTAGGATTCATTTCTCTTTACGTTGCTATCATTAAGAGTGGAACAGTTACACGACACTATATTGGTGAACATTTTGGAGGATTTTGATAATACTTTGCTTGGCAAACAGTTACTCGTAGAAAATTGCTGCTGGCTCAGGCTGTGAAAACAATGCAGTGTAAGTTCGAGCTGGTCATGCAAAAGAAAAAATGAATGAGGGAGGGAAGGTAGAAAGAAAGGAGGAAGGGAGGCAAGGAGGAATGAATTGCTCAATTACTTTTGGAAGTACAGTCACTTTTGCAGGAGCCAGTTTGCACACAGCATCAAAAAACAGCTAATTTATATCTGATGATGATAGTTGAGGAGAGAACATTGACCGTAATCATAGTGCCAACTCCAACTGGGTTTTGGCTACAAAGAAACAAGCCCTGTGGATATGTGGAGGGAAGGGTTGATAAGGAACAGATTCCTTGGATACCTTTAACACAGAGTGAGTAAATTGAGATCATACTTCAATCTAAAGCATCCTTGTAAGACAAAGAAAGAGAAGTTTGGGACTAATGTCAGTAAGTTCTTCACACAGTGACCAAAGATTGGAATGCTCTTTGGTCAGCTGACTAATGGAACATCTGCATCCACTGGGCTGGATTCTCCGCCCTGTAACACCGGCAGCACAGATCGCGTTCGGGTGGAGAATCAGGCGTCCATCCAAAATTGAGTTCCTTCCACAAACTGACCAACTGACCGCTATGCTCCGGCCTCCCGCAGACGGCGGGATCAGGGTTCGCGCCCACGCACCAGCGGGAGGATGGTAATGGATTTACATGGGTCTTAATGACCCATTTACATCCACTTGGCCGGCTCGGCACCAGATTCTCCCGGCCCTCGCAATTCTCCGGACCTCTGGGCCGGGAATCATGTGGCCGTGGATCACTACAAGTAACACCAAATGTGTATCTGACTGGTGGTCAAGGGGGTAACTCCTGAAGGGAGATGGCCCCAAAAGTCTAATAGTGGGCCAGCCAGCCCCCCCAACAATGCACTACCTGCCCATCCCTCCCCTACCAGATCCCCCCCAAGGCCCTCTAAAATGGGAGATTTACCCCCCCCCCACAGAGACCCTCTAACTAAATGGACCCCCACATAGATTCTCTAAATAGGAAGACCCTCACAGGGACCTCCCCCAGAAAAGAGACCCTGTCTGGAAGCTCGAGAGAGAAGTCCAGACAGGGGCAGTGACGGATGTTATAGCTGTAACACGTGGAAGTACCACGTCTCCATTCCTGGTAAGAAAACAGCAGTACCTGTGTTTAAACCTCTCAGATCCTGTAGTTACAAGCCATTCATTAATTTCTGGTCGTGGGCTGTGATTGACAGCTTCCATAAAACAGCTGCAGCCTTGATTCATTCATCTCCCTTTATGGATGAGTAACTCTTTGAAACCCTATTGTTTACAAACATCAACCACATCAAAGAGAGGTAAGTGCATTCCAATCACTGATTGTTTTTCAAGTGGTGTTCCACAGGGTTCAATGTTGGGACCCGAACTGTTTGAATTATATATTAATGATTTGGATTTGTATGTGGGGAGCACGATTGGGAAATTTGCAGATGACACAAAGAATAACTGAGTAGTGGACAGTGTAGAAGATATCTATAATCTCCAAAATTATATAGATGGGTTGGTGGAGTGTACGATAAAGTGGCAGGTGGAATTTAACACAGAGAAGTGTGAGATCATGCATTTAGGGAGGTCAAACAGTTATAGGGAGTACACAATAAATGGGAACATACTAAGAGGGGTAGATAAAGTTAGAGATCTTGGTGTTCAAGTACACAGGCCCTTAAAGGTTCAAGTGTACAAGGTTGTAAAGAAAACATGGAATGCTCTCCTCCATTGGCAAAGGTATAGGATATAAAAGTAAGGATATAATGCTGGAATTGTATGCAACACTGGTGAGGCCACAACTGGAGTCTTGTGTGCAGTTCTGGTCACCACATTACAGGAAGGACGTAATTGCGCTGGAGAAAGTGCAGACGAGGTTTACATGAATATTGCCAGGGCTACGAGGAGAGATTGGACAGGTTGAGGTTCTTTTCCTTGGAACAAAGAAGGCTGAGGGATGACTTGATTGAGGTGTACAAAATTATGCGGGGAAGAGATAGAATGGACAGAATAAAATTGTTTCCCTCGGTGGAGAATTCCATAACTAGGGGACATAGATTCCAGAGAAATGGCAGAAGGTGCAGCGTGGACATGAGGGAGAACCTTTTTATGTAGAGGGTAGTGGGAGTCTGGAATTCACTGCCTGTGTTGATGGTGGAGGCAGAGACCCGAAACTCTTTTAAAAAGTACCTGGATCTGCACCTTAAGTGCTGTGAGCTACAGGACTATGGACTGGGTGCAGGAAGGTGGGATCAGAAAGGGCACCTGGGTGTCCTCAGGTTGGCATGGATAAGATGGGCTGAATTGCCTCCTTCTATGCTGTAACCTTTCTATGATCCTATTCTATGACAGTCACCCAAGGCCATAATTAAACCCGGGTCCCTGGCGCTGTGTGGCAGCAGTGCTAACCACTACACCACCGTGTCACCCAAAACACGCTGGAGGTCCTTGAAGAGGTGACGGAAAGGGCCAATAAGGGTAATGCTGTTGGTGTGGTATGCATGGACTCTCAAAAGGCATTTGATACAGTGCTGCACAACAGAATTGTGAGAAAAGTCATGAAAGAGACAGTACCAACATGGATATAAAATTAGCTGAGTCATAGAAAACAGAGTAATAGTCAATGGAGGAAAGTTTGAAATGGAGTTCCTCAGGGGTCAGTATTGGGATCCTTGCTTATCTTGACATATATTAATGATCTAGATCTTGGTGTGCAGGGGGTAATTAAAAAAATTGTGGTTGGCACGAAACATGGAAACATTGTAAACTGTGAGGAGGACAGAGTAGAATTTCAAAAAGACATAGACAAGTTGGTGGAATGGGCAGATAGGTGGCAGATGAAGTTCAATGCAGATAAGTTTGAGGTGATGCATTTTGATGTGAAGAAAATGGAGGCACAAAATAAAATAAGGGATAAAATTCTAAAAGGGATGCAAGAGCAGAAGGTCCTGGTGCATCGATCATTGAAGGTGGCAGGACAGGTGGAGAGATCAGTTAATACAGCATACTATATCCTGGGCTTTATTAACAGGGGCATAGAGTACACGAGCAAGGAGATTATGCTAAAGTTATACAAGACATGATTTGGACCTCAGCTGGAGTATTGTGTACAGTTCTAGGCGCCACACAATAGGAGGGATGTGAACGCCTTGGAGAGAGTGCAAGAATGGTTTACAGGAATGGTTCCAGGGATGAGAAACTTTAGTTATGAGGATACATTGGAGAGATTAGGACTGTTCTCCTTGGAGAGAAGGCTAAGAAGAGATTTGATCGAACTGTTCAAAATCATGAAGATGCTGGACAGAGTAGATAGGGAGAAACTGTTCATGTTCATAAAAGGATTAGGAACAAGAGGGCACAGATTTGAAAAAGAAACAAAAGTAATATGGGAAGAAAACTTTTCACACAGTGAGTGGTTTGGGTCTAGAATGCACTGTCTGGAAGTGCAGTGGAAGCAGGTTCAATCAAGGCATTCAAAAGGGTATGATTCATAGATTCATAGATTCATAGAATTTACAGTGCAGAAGGAGGCCAAATGGCCCATCGAGTCTGCACTAAGGGCAATTTTGGACACTAAGGGCAATTTATCATGGCCAATCCACCTAACCTACACATATTTGGACTGTGGGAGGAAACCGGAGCACCCGGAGGAAACACACGCACACACTGGGAGGATGTGCAGACTCTGCACAGACAGTGACCCAAGCCGGAATCGAACCTGGGACAGTGGAGCTGTGAAGCAATTGTGCTATCCATAATGCTACCGTGCATGAGATGATTATTTGAATAGAAACAATGTGCAAGAGTATGGGGAAAAGGCAGGAGAATGGCACTAAATTATAGTGCTCATTTGGATAACCTGTGCAGATACGATGGGCCGAATGGCCTCATTCTCCACTGCACCAAATCTGTGATCCGGTGTAAGGGTAAAGTGAACATTTGCTGTGGGAGGAGAGACCATAAATGAGTGAGTACAGGCTGTGATAAGGAGAATAAATGGGTGGGTGGAGGTGATGGAAACATAGAAGATACAAGGAATGTGGAAGAAGCTGGGTTGATGACTGAAATTACTTCTTGCCATTTTATCCTTACTTTAGCTCTTGGATTGATCACAGATAATGGTGTCAATTAATTAACACCATTAATTAATTAATCATCTCCAAAGATGTGCGGGTTAGGTGGATTGGCCATGCTAAATTGCCCGTAGTGTCCTAATAAAGTAAGGTTAAGGGGGGGGCTGTTGGGTTACGGGTATAGGGTGGATACGTGGGTTTGAGTCGGGTGATCATTGCTCGGCACAACATCAAGGGCCGAAGGGCCTGTTCTGTGCTGTACTGTTCTATGTTCTATGTTCTAATTGTGAAGGTTTTCACCTGTTAATCTCTATGAACATCATAAAAGTGAAAGAAAGTTTACTAATATACTATGTATCACCTAGCCAGAAGATAAAATACAGCACATCACTAAACACTGTCAGTGAAACATTTAAAATTATTATGCATTTTACAAAATTGAAGACAGTAAAATATTCTAAAAATTCTTTTGGATGACACAGTGGTTAAACTATATACAGCTCAATTTTTTACTCAAAGGCCACACATTTTTATCAATAGTTAATAGTTGGATAATTATGCTCCACGCAGCAAGGTATACTTTCAACGGATGTTCACGTTTTTCAGTATTCGTAGTCACCCGAGATCTCATAGTCATCTTCTGGATCGTAATAATCCTCTTCATCTTCCTCGTCATCTGTGATATAATTTCTATCTTTGCTTTTCAAACTCATTTCCACTGCTAATGGTGACTCTGTGGGTTAAAATCACACATGCATTAAACCTACATGTGAGACAATAAAGAAAGAAATTATATTTATGTAGCCTCTGATATTGACTCAAGGTGGGATTGTGTCAATACCACATGTGGGGACTGCGGGGAGCAACATACTCAATTACAAGGCCTGGTGTGGTTTTGTGGCCTTAACACTGCTTGACCAGCAGTGATGCAGAGGTGTAAAACTGTTGCTGTTGATCAGATACCACCCGATTTTGTGCTCCATTTTTGAATATTGTTTTTTTTTAAATACTTCTATTTAAGAAGTTTTCCATTTTACAACATGCACAAAAGACAATCAACTTCATACAATTTTTATAAAGATATCCCGAATCGATCAATCCCATATTTCCCTTATTTATCCAAATCTCCCCTCCCTCTCCCCCCCCCCCCCCCCCCCCCCCCCGTACCCATGGCCTACTTGCTGACGACTATGTATTGTTAAAGAAGGAAATAAGCGGCCTCCACCTTGAATAGAACCCCTCCTCTGACCCAATGATGTACTTGATTTTTTTCTACGTGCAAAAACTCTGACAAGTTCCCCAACCGTGTCGACCTAGGTGGCTTCAGTGCATTCCGCCCAAGCAGAACCCTCCTCTGTGCTATCAGAGAGGCGAAGGTCAAGACATCTTCCTTTGCTGCAGCCCTGACTCGTCCAATACCCAAAAGATCGCCACACAAGGGCACGTCACCACCACAATCACCATCAGGGGCAGCACGGTAGCATTGTGGATAACACAATCGCTTCACAGCTCCAGGGTCCCAGGTTCGATTCCGGCTTGGGTCACTGTCTGTGCGGAGTCTGCACATCCTCCCCGTGTGTGCGTGGGTTTCCTCCGGGTGCTCCGGTTTCCGCCCACAGTCCAAAGATGTGCAGGTTAGGTGGATTGGCCATGATAAATTGCCCTTAATGTCCAAAATTGCCCTTAGTGTTGGGTGGGGTTACTGGGTTATGGGGATAGGGTGGAGGTGTTAACCTTGGGTAGGGTGCTCTTTCCAGGAGCCGGTGTAGACTCGATGGGCCGAATGGCCTCCTTCTGCACTGTAAATTCTATGTATAATCCCCAAAACTTCCGACATGGTCTCAAAGAAGGAAGCCGAGAACTCTGGCAACTTAGAGCAGGCCCAAAACATATGCGAGTGGTTCGCCAGCCCCCAGAACAGCACCCGTACCTATCCTCCACCCCCAGAAAGAACCCACTCATGCGTGCCCAAATCATTTGTGCCTTTGTGCACCACCTTAAACTGAATCAGACTCAGTCTTGCACACTGGGAGGTAGAATTTACACTGTGTAAAGCCTCATTCCACATCCCCCCCTCAAATGCACAACCCAACTCTTCCTCCCATTTTCCCTTTACCTCCTGCAGCGAAGCCCTCTCCCTCTCCATCAACTGCCCATAAATATCTGATATCCTACCTTCCCCTATCTCATCGCAAGACACTACCTTATCCATCAGAGAAGGCAGAGGCAGCTGAGGAAATGTAGAGAGTTCCACCTGAACAACGTTCCGTACCTGTAGATATCTAAACCCATTCCACCACGGAAGCTGGAACTTCTCAACCAGCTCCTCCAGCCCTGCAAACCTACCCTTGACGAAGAAATCCCCAGACCTCTCTATCCCCTCCCTCTCCCAGATTCTGTATGACGAGTCCATTCCCACCAGAGCAAATCTATGGTTCCCACAGATCGGCGCCATTAACAACATAAATTCCAGCTTAAAGTGCTGTCTAAATTGGTTCCATATTCTCAATGAAGTTGTTATCACTGGGCTCATGGTGTACCTGGCCAGTGTGAATAGAAGAGAAGCAGTTATTAATGTCCTCAAATTCAACCCTCGACACAAGGCCTCTGCCCACAAACCGATTCTGCATACTCGACCAACCCCCGCACTTCCTCAATGTTCACTGCCCAGTAGAACTTCATCAGATTAGGTAAAGCCAAACCCCCCTCCCCCCAACTGCCTATCTCTCTGTAGGAATGATCCCAAAGAGTCTTGCCCGCTCACATGGGGGGGGGGAGGGGGGGGGAGGGGGTGAAAGGGGGGGGGGCTGTGGTGCCGGGATGACCCCCTGCAGGATTGGGGCGGTGCACAGGCATGGACGCCATTGCCGCAGTGTGTAAGGCACCCATCTTGCTGCGCACCCCACTGCCCACCCACCTTTGCCTCTGGCCCTGCAGAGTGTCACCAGCCGTATGGGTTCCACCAAGGGGGAATGGAGAAGGACACTCCATCCCGGAGACCGTCAAGGTGACAGTCCCCCTGAGCTTATATACCACAGAGTTCTTCCAGACGCTGAGTGGGGACCTGTCCGGGATCTCATAGAGCTCAGTGCACAGGTGCATCTGCGCCATCACGGATTTTGATTTGATTTGATGTGATTTCTTTGGAAAGGTTGATTAGAGTGCAGGACAGATATGTTCCTGTGAAAATGAAAGACAGAAATGGCCAGACTAGGGAACCATGGATGACGGGTGAAATTGTGAGACTAGCTAAGAGGTAAAAGGAAGCATACATAGGATCGAGGCAACTCAAAACTGATGAAGCTTTGGAGGAATATCGGGAAAGTAGGACGAATCTCAAACGCGCAATAAAGAGGGCTAAAAGGGGTCATGACATATCTTTGGCTAACAGGGTTAAGGAAAATCCCAAAGCATTTTATTCGTATGTAAGGAGCAAGAGGGTAACTAGAGAAAGGATTGGCCCACTTAAAGACAAAAGAGGGAATTTATGCGTGGACTCAAAGGAAATGGGTGAGATTCTTAATGAGTACTTTGCATCGGTATTCACAAAGGAGAGGGACAAGATGGATGTTGAGACTAGGGATGGATGTTTAAATACTCTCGGTCAAGTTGTCATACGGAAGGGGGAAGTTTTGGGTATTCTGAAAGACATTAAGGTGGACAAGTCCCCAGGACCGGATGGGATCTATCCCAGGTTACTGAGGGAAGCGAAGGTCGAAATAGCTGGGGCCTTAACAGATATCTTTGCAGCATACTTGAGCACGGGTGAGGTCCCGGAGGACTGGAGAATTGCTAATGTTGTCCCTTTGTTTAAGAAGGGTAGCAGGGATAATCCAGGGAATTATAGACCTGTGAGCTTGACGTCAGTGGTAGGCAAACTGTTGGAGAAGATACTGAGGGATAGGATCTATTCACATCTGGAAGAAAATAGACATATCAGTGATGGGCAGCATGGTTTTGTGCAGGGAAGGTCATGTCTTACAAACCTAATAGAATTCTTTGAGGAAGTGACAAAGTTAATTGATGAGGGAAGGGCTGTAGATGTCGTATACATGGACTTTAGTAAGGCGTTTGATAAGGTTTCCCATGGCAGGTTGATGGAAAAAGTGAAGTTGTATGGGGTTCAGGGTGTACTAGCTAGATGGATAAAGAACTGGCTGGGCAACAGGAGACAGAGAGTAGTGGTGGAAGGGAGTGTCTCAAAATGGAGAAGGGTGACTAGTGGTGTTCCACAGGGATCCGTGCTCGGACCACTGATGTTTGTGATCTACATAAATGACCTGGAGGAAGGTATAGGTGGTCTGATTAGCAAGTTTGCAGATGATACTAAGATTGGTGGAGTTGCAGATAGCGAAGAGGACTGTCAGAAAATACAACAAAATATAGATAGATTGGAGAGTTGGGCAGAAAAATGGCAGATGGAGTTCAATCCAGGCAAATGCGAGGTGATGCATTTTGGAAGATCAAATTCAAGAGCGGACTATATGGTCAATGGAAGGGTCTTGGGGAAAATTGATGTGCAGAGAGATCTGGGAGTTCAGGTCCAATGTACCCTGAAGGTGGCAACGCAGGTTGATAGAGTGGTCAAGAAGGCATACAGCATGCTTGCCTTCATCGGACGGGGTATTGAGTACAAGAGTTGGCAGGTCATGTTACAGTTGTATAGGGCTTTGGTTCGGCCACATTTGGAATACTGCGTGCAGTTCTGGTCGCCACATTACCAGAAGGATGTGGATGCCTTGGAGAGGGTGCAGAGGAGGTTCACCAGGATGTTGCCTGGTATGGAGGGTGCTAGCTATGAAGAAAGGTTGAGTAGATTAGGATTGTTTTCGTTGGAAAGACGGAGGTTGAGGGGGGACCTGATTGAGGTCTACAAAATTATGAGAGGTATGGACAGGGTGGATAGCAACAAGCTTTTCCCAAGAGTGGGGGTGTCAGTTACACGGGGTCACGATTTCAAGGTGAGAGGGGGAAAGTTTAAGGGAGATGTGCATGGAAAGTTTTTTATGCAGAGGGTGGTGGGTGCCTGGAACGCTTTACCAGCAGAGGTGGTAGAGGCGGGCACGATAGCATCATTTAAGAAGCATCTAGACAGGTATATGAATGGGCGGGAACAGAGGGAAGTAGACCTTGGAAAATAGGAGACAGGTTTAGATAGAGGATCTGGATCGGCGCAGGCTGGGAGGGCCGAAGGGCCTGTTCCTGTGCTGTAATGTTCTTTTTTCTTTGTTCTTCTTTATTGTCACATGTACCGAAGTACAGTGAAAAGTATTTTTCTGCGACCGAGGGAACGTGCACAGTACGTACATGGTAGACAAAAGAATAATCAACAGAGAACATTGACAAATGGTACATCGACAAACAGTGATTGGTTACAGAACAGAGCAAGGGGCCAAACAAAGCAAATACATGAGCAAGAGCAACATAGGCTGTTGTGAATTGTGTTCTTACAGGGAACAGATCAGTCCAGCGGGGAGTCATTGTGGAGCCTTGTAGCTGTGGGGAAGAAGCTGTTCCTATGTCTGGATGTGCGGGTCTTCAGACTTCTGTACCTTCTGCCTGATGGAAGGGTCTGGAAGAAGGCAATGCCTGGGTGGGAGGGGTCTCTGATAATGCTGTCTGCCTTCCTGAGGCAGCGGGAGGTGTAGACTGAATCAATGTGGGGGTGACAAGCTTGTGTGATGCATTGGGCTGAGTTCTAGGAGGCCCTAGATGCCCAGTTGGCACAATACATTGATTTAAATGTGGACCAAGCCCCAGGTTTGGGCATCAGTGTTTGCCGGGGTCCAGGTGGTGATCAACGGGATGCATGCCCCCCCACGAGCACCTGCAGATGACAGGCCGCTCATCACAAACCAAAAGGGATTCCACTCGATGAACATGCAGCTGGTGTGTGACCATCAGATGCGCATCATGCATGTCTGTGCCCGATACTGGGCAGTGTGCACAACGTCTTCATCCTAGCACACTTGCAGGTTCCTGGCCTCCTCGAGGCATATACCCGGCTGGGGGTGGCTCCTGAGCGGTAGGGGTTATCTGCTGCAGTCATGGCTGATGATTCCTATCTGGAGGCCACAGTCCAACGCAGAGACCCACTACAACGACACCCATGACCAGGGCCGTGATCGAGTGGTTCTTCGGCATCCTGAAGATGTAGTTCAGGTGCCTGGATCGCTCTGGAAGGGCCCTTCAGTACAGCACTTAGACAGGGTGGATAGTCAGGAACTTTTTCCCAGGGTAGAGGGGTCAATTATTAGGGAGCATAGGTTTAAGGTGCGAGGGGCAAGGTTTAGAGGAGATGTACGAGACACGTTCTTTTACACCGAGGGTAGTGGGTGTCTGGAACTCGCTGCCGAAGGAGGTAGTGGAAGCAGGGACGATAGTGATGTTTAAGGGGCATCTTGACAAATAAATGAATAGGATGAGAATAGAGGGATACGGACCCAGGAAGTGCAGAAGATTTTAGTTTAGACGGGCAGCATGGTCAGCGCAGGTTTGGAAGGCTGAAGGGCCTCTTCGTGTGCTGTACTTTTCTTTGTTCTTTGTTCTTTGATGAATGGGACAGGGCACCTGGGCAGGCATGGGTGCCAGGGCCAGCGTGCACAGGACGCTATGATCGCCTCCAGGATCACCGACTGAGTTGGGGGGGGGGGGGGAGTTCTGGCCAGGGGCATGGACACCTCATCCTACCCCCACACCCCGCCACTTCCCCTGGCCATACCCCCCTGCCTGTAGCCCACTCAGTGATACATACCTGCCGCACTACAGGGTGTGGGCCTGGGTTGGCAGGAACAGTGGGTCTAACCCATGGGATGGACGATGATGACAGCCCACCCTGTGAGGAGCTCTGGTGTTCCGCATCATTTGACAACGCCTGACTCCTGCCCATGGTAGCACTTACCACCGTCTACCTGGGTGATCCCTGCATGCGAGCTGGCCATTCCATCACATGATCCCATTGAATCCCTGGGGTGATGGAGGGTGGTGGGACACCAGAGCGATGAGTGCTGCCTGAACTGTGGTCTCTGATCAAGCCCACCCACAACATCCACAAATCACCCCCCCCCCAACCACGCTCCCTCTGCGGACAGCCCAGACCAGCCCACCCCTCACACCCTTCTGACAGAGCATATAGGCAGATTGTAATATAGTGCATAGGTATTTAATGTGAAAAAATATATACAGATTCGTGCCCTCGTCCTTATCAAGCCCTGCACCCATGCAAACTTATCTTGGGTTACGGGTATAGGGTGGATGCGTGGGTTTGAGTGGGGTGACCATTGCTCGGCACAACTTCGAGGGCCGAAGGGCTGTTCTGTGCTGTACTGTTCTAAGTAGAAGTCTAAGTAAATCAGGAGTTGAGGCAGCCGCTGTGATGCCCGCTCTATGACCTGGGTCCCCTTTTGCGACCATCTTTTGGGACCTTGAGGCCTAGATATGCCTGGCTGCTGCTCGGGTGGCCCAGGTAGCGTGGTGCCGCCATGTTCTGCCTGTTGTCCATGTGATGTGTCAGGGATAGGAGGGAGGTAGTCCGAGGCGCTGCGGTGTTCTGGCACCTCACCTGCGCGGATCACCGGCACGGGCCCCATCACCTCCTCTTCCCTCAGGACGCCCGATGGCCCCTGGACTACTCCATAGGACTGGGGTGTGAGCGGAGCTATCCCCTGAAGCTTCCCCACCACCTGGCACTGCCTATCTTGGATGCCCGCTCTGGTCTTGACCAGGGTCTGCATGCTTGTGGACATGGAGCACAGGGAGTGGGCCACCTCTGCCGAGGACTGTGCCAGCTGCAGAGCTGGGCTGAGAGGTGGCAAATGGAGTTTAATGTGGAGAAGTGTGAGGTGATTCACTTTGGAAAGAATAACAGAAATGCGGAATATTTGGCTAATGGTAAAATTCTTGGTAGTGTGGATGAGCAGAGGGACCTCGGTGTCCATGTACATAGATCCCTGAAAGTTGCCACCCAGGTTAATAGGGTTGTGAAGAAGGCCTATGGTGTGTTGGCCTTTATTGGTAGAAGGATTGAGTTCCGGAGCCATGAGGTCATGTTGCAGCTGTACAAAACTCTAGTACGGCCGCATTTGGAGTATTGCGTACAGTTCTGGTCGCCTCATTATAGGAAGGACGTGGAAGCTTTGGAACGGGTGCAGAGGAGATTTACCAGGTAAATTACCTGGTATGGAGGGAAAATCTTATGAGGAAAGGCTGATGGACTTGAGGTTGTTTTCATTAGAGAGAAGAAGGTTAAGAGGTGACTTAATAGAGGCATACAAAATGATCAAAGGGTTAGATAGGGTGGACAGCGAGAGCCTTCTCCCGCGGATGGAGGTGGCTAGCCCGAGGGGATATAGCCTTAAATTGAGGGGTAATAGAAATAGGACAGAGGTCAGAGGTGGGTTTTTTACGCAAAGAGTGGTGAGGCCGTGGAATGCCCTACCTGCAACAGTAGTGAACACGCCAACATTGAGGGCATTTAAAAATGTATTGGATAAGCATATGGATGATAAGGGCATAGTGTAGGTCAGATGGCCTTTAGATTTTTTCCATGTCGGTGCAACATCGAGGGCCGAAGGGCCTGTACTGCGCTGTATCGTTCTATATCACCCGGTGACTGTACCACCACCTTCTGGGTCTGTGCCATATCAGTCAGTGACTATGCCATCTCCCTCTGGGACTGGGCCACCTCCCTCTACGTCTGTGCCACGTTGGCCAGTATTTGGCCTCTTAATAGCAGCTCTGTTAAAAAGAACTGTTTGTATTCTACAACCTTCTTCGACTATTTCTCCATCAGGGGAGTTTTCTTACGACATTCCCTACCCTGTAGTCACCACGATGTGCTCCTGTGAAAGTTGGATGCTCTATGGGTGCAATATGCCATGAGTGACAAGATGTAGAGGGTACATGTGCACAGCTCTTGACCGGTTATGCTCTTGCTGCTGTCGTACCTGAACAGAAATAGGGAGATCATGGAGTGGAAATCCAGGACAATGGCAAAGGGATCACCAGAAGTGAAGTCAGGAAGTCCTTTTTCACACAAAGGTTCGGGAAATTTGGAACTCTCTCTGCAAGAAGATTCTGGATTCTGGGATAATTTGAGCTGGATAGATTTTCATTGGGTCAGGGTATCTAGGTAATATGGAGCCAAGATCAGCCTTGATTTCATCAAATGGGTTTAATAAATAAAGGTATGGAGTACAAAAGCCAGGAAATTAGGTAAAACCCATTGAAATACTGTTTCAGCCCAGCTGGAGCAATGTGTTGAGTTCTGAACACCACACTTCAGGCAGGATATGACAGCTTTGTGGCGGATAGAGAAGATATTTACCAGAATGTCTCCAGGGCTGAGGGATTACAATTACATGGATAGACTGGAGGGGCTGGAGATTTAATCAAGGTGTTTGAAATCATGAAGGATTTAGATCGAACAAATAAAGCAAAACAGTTCCAACGGCTGAGGGGCTAGCAATGGAAAGACACCAATTTGACCCAAGGAAACACAAGGCAAAATCTGTTTTTCACAGTGAGTGGTTAGGATCTGGAACACACAGTTTGGGAGTGTGGTGGTGGATACAAGTTAATAAAGTAAGTTTCAAAACAGGAGTGGATAAATATTTGAAGAAAAAGTAGAAGCAGAGATATGAGGAAGCGCCAATTAATGGGACTCAATCGATTTCTCTTTGAAAGAGTTCGCACAGACTCAATGGTTTAAATGGCCTCTTTATGTTATAAGGACCCTTCCTGTTGATTCCCTTATGTCCCATTTCTTTTACTTTGTTGTTACCGTTTTTTAATCCATGGATCGTTAAGGGACATATACCTTTACGTTGAGCAGAGGAAGTGAGGAACTCAGAAGTTTCAAAATGGTACTCTGTGCTATTGGAGACTTAGGTTCTGAACATGAGAACTCAGACTTTCTTGCACTCAAGCGATCGAAGGGATTTAGTTTGATTGGTTGGCTGGTGACCAATGGATTGGCCAAAGACCGTATTTTGTCCGGCGACAGACAGTGATTGGGTCCTGCCAGGTGGGGTGATTTCAGACAACCCAGAGAGAATACGCCTGGATGCTGAGAGAAGAAGCTGTGAGTTGCTCTGTCTCTCTTTCTCCAAAATGTTTTCCTGCCTGCTGTTTCTGAAATTGCAGAGAAATGTTGAGATCCTGATGAACCTACAGTGAAAACCCTTACAGACTTAAAGCAAGAACTTCCAACTGAAGGTCCAAACTAAAAAGAATCTAGCTGGAAGATGTCCATCTGGAACAGAGACTTATATCCTTTTACTTTTCATATTATTCTATTTTACACCTATCTTTCACCTCTGTGTTTGTTTGTCTTGTGTGAATGTGTGTGGAGGGGTGGGATGAGTTAAAGAAGTGGTGTTAGGAATTGGTAATAGTTATAGTTATTGTTATTAATATAAATTAATTGTGTTTAAATTTACAAACCAAGTGACTGTAGTTATTGGGCAGTTTATTGGGCAGTCAAAGACCAAAGACTTTGGGTACTTTCTAAAAATTAGATGCATGTCCCCCTATGAGCACTTGCAGATCACAGGCCGCTCTACACAAACCAAAAGGGGTTCCACTCGATGAACATGCGGCTGGTGTGTGACCATCAGATGCGCATCATGCATGTCTGCGCCCGATACTCGGCAGTGTGCACGAGGCCTTCATCCTAGCACACTTGCATGTTCCTGGCCTCTTCATACCCAGCTGGGGGGTAGCTCCTAGGTGGTCGGGGTTATCCGCTGTCACTCCGGGTCAATTGGGACTGGAATTGACCGCGCACTAACCCAGGGCATTGTAACAATCTGCTGTGTGATATTGTGGGAGATAATAAGTTGACAAAAAAAAGAAATCAAGGTGCAGTTATCAGTTCTCGTGTTAAATATCTAATTTTGATAGCAATGATCTGCAGGAAAAACCTTGAGCTAGGTCTACCAATGCCAAGGTTTAAGGTTTTAGTGATTGGAAATCTCTTTTGTTAGCTGAACGATGTTTCTTCGTCTTACCGGAATCATAGACACTCAAACTTGCAGATGCAAATGCTTCTCCATACTTGTTCCGTGTGTAACAGGTATAGGTTCCCTCATCAGACTTCTTCAGCCCCTGAATCTGCAACCACCCTGTGATACCGTATCGTTCTGGCCCACCTCGTGCCTGGAGAAAGACATAAAAGAGGAATGTGGTACATTTTGTCCCGTGTGTGGGAATTTCCCATACTGGAAGTGTGATGAGCCTGTTGCTTTCTCTGTGGCTATGCCTTGGCCAAGCCCAGTTAACTAGTGAATCAATCAACACACTTGTCTCCTGAAGTATAAATTGTTGTGAGAGTTTGCAATTTGTCTTGATGAGTGCAAGAGGAAAAGATTCAGTAACATGTCTCTCTTTCCAACAATATTCAAAACATCTTACCAATTTAATAATATGTTTTATAGCAACTGAGTCGTTACCTGGATAGAGATATGAGCATCATCCCCAGGCAGGAAGTTATCTGTCCCTTTCTTCCTCCATTCCACAAGAGCCATGGGATATGCTGACACCTCACAGCCAAAGACAATATCATTGCCTGTAACATTGTGCACGTCCCGAGGTGGAGTGGTGATCCATGGAACTGTGTGAACGAGAAGAAGAGTTACTGACACCACAATACCTATTGCATATTTAACACCCTTCACACTCTCTGACAGCATTGCTCCTTCCCATCCATGGGTCAGCCTTGCCTCTGTCTCTTTCTCTAAGTCAGAAGATCACAAGTTCAGGCTCTACTCTAGAACTAAGTTTCTGCTCAGCGATTCTGCGTTGTTGCGCTTCCTGAAGGCTGTCTTGGAGAACGCTTACCTGGAGATCAGAGGCTGAATGCCCTTGACTGCTGAAGTGTTCCCCGACTGGAAGGGGACATTTCTGCCTGGTGATTATCGCGCGATGTCCGTTCATTCGTTGTCGCAGCGTCTGCATGGTCTCGCCAATGTACCACGCTTCGGGACATCCTTTCCTGCAGCGTATGAGGTAGACAACATTGGCCGAGTCACACGAGTATGTACCGTGTACCTGGTGGGTTGTGTTCTCACGTGTAATGGTGGTATCCATGTCGATGATCTGGCATGCCTTGCAGAGATTGCCATGGCAGGCTGTGTGGTGTTGTGGTCTCTGTCCTGAAGACTGAGTAGTTTGCTGCAAACAATGGTTTGTTTGAGGTTGCGCGGTTGTTTGAAGGCAAGTAGTGGGGATGACCTTGGCAAGATGTTCATCTTCATCGATGATGTGTTGAAGGCTGCGAAGAAGATGTCGTAGTTTCTCCACTCCGGGAAAGTACTGGACGACGAAGGGTACTCTGTCGGTTGTGTCCCGTGTTTGTCTTCTGAGGAGATCGGTGTGGTTTTTTTGCTGTGGCGCGTTGGAGCTGTTGATCGATGAATCGAGCGCCATATCCCGTTTGTACGAGGGCATCGTTCAGCATCTGTAGATGTCTGTTACGCTCCTCTTCGTCTGAGCAGATCCTGTGTTTACGGAGGGCTTGTCCATAGGGGATGGCTTCTTTAATGCGTTTAGGGTGGAAGCTGGAGAAGTGGAGCATCGTGAGGTTATTTGTGGGCTTGCGGTAAAGCAAAGTGCTGAGGTGACCGTCCTTGATGGAGATGAGTGTGTCCAAGAATGCAACTGATTTTGGTGGGTAGTCCATGGTGAGTCTGATGGTGAGATGGAACTTATTGATGTCATCGTGTAGTTGTTTCAGTGATTCTTCATCGTGGGTCCAAAGGAAAAAAATGTCATCGATGTACCTGGTGTATAATGTCGGTTGAAGGTCCTGTGCGGAGCAGAGAAACTACGACATCTTCTTCACAGCCTTCAACACATCATCGATGAAGATGAACATCTTGCCAAGGTCATCCCCACACCCCCACTACTTGCCTTCAAACAACCGCGCAATCCCAAACAAACCATTGTTTGCAGCAAACTACTCAGTCTTCAGAACAGAGACCACGACACCACACAATCCTGCCATGGCAATCTCTGCAAGACGTGCCAGATCATCGACATGGATACCACCATTACACGTGAGAACACCACCCACCAGGTATGTGGTACATACTCGTGCAACTCGGCCAATGTTGTCTACCTCATACGCTGCAGGAAAGGATGTCCCGAAGCGTGGTACATTGGCGAGACCATCGCACGACAATCACCAGGCAGGAAGGTTCCCTTCCAGTCGGGAACACTTCAGCAGTCAAGGGCATTCAGCCTCTGTTCTCCAGGTAAGCGTTCTCCAAGGCGGCCTTCAGGACGCGCGACAACGCAGAATTGCTGAGCAGATACTTATAGCCAAGTTCCGCACACATGAATGCGGCCTCAACCGGGACCTGGGATTCATGTCGCATTACATTCATCCCCCACCATCTGGCCTGGGCTTGCAAAATCCTCCCAACTGTCCTGGCTTGAGACAATTCACATCTCTTTAACTTGGGGTTACCCCTATCTCTGGATCTGTAAAGATTTAATTACCTGCAAATGCTCGCATTCTAAGCATTGTCTGGCATCTTTGAATTTGTCTATATATATGTTTCTGGAACATACCTCTTCATTCACCTGAGGAAGGAGCAATGCTCCGAAAGCTAGTGATTGAAACAAACCTGTTGGACTTTAACCTGGTGTTGTAAGACTTAGAACTTGATGGCATAATCAAGTGCGAATTTTTCAGTGCTATACTGTTAGAGATGCCATCTTTTGGGCCAGATCTTAAATGGAGGCCCCACAGTCGTCTCAGACAGATGCAAAAGATCCCACAGCATGATTGGAAGAAGATTAGGGGAGTTCTCTCCAATGTCCTGGTCACTATTTATCACTCAAGCAATACCTAAAACAGTTATCACATTTTTGTAGGTCTTTGTGCAAATTGTCTATCTCATCTGGCTACGCTGCAGCAGTGACTATATCTCAAAAGTAATTAATTGACTGTCAACAGTTTGTGATGATCTGAGTATGTGATCGATGCTATATGCAAATTGAATCAATCTTTATCATCCATCCAGTCTCTGATGTGCCAGTAATTTAGTAAACCTTCTAATTGTGACAATAATCTTAAAAATCTTCATAATGTCACGCCTTAGTCGTCTCCACTTTCATGGAAAAGGTTCACCCACCTGTTCAGCCTTTCCGGATAGTCTTAACCTCTCAATTCTGATATTATCCTTGTAAATCTGTTTTGAACCTTTCCAGTGCTTCAAAATCTTTTTTATAAATATGGAAACCAGAACTCTAAACAATACTCCAAGTGTATTAGAATCACGGTTTCATACAAGTTTAACATTACCATTGGTACAAACATAAATCACTGTAGATCCATTGAGAAAGAAAGCCAAATTGGAGTGAATTCTCCACCGACGGAATCCTTTGCTGGCAGTGCACCCCCGCCCGTGGGTTTCCCGGGAGAGTAGGGGTGCCTACAATGGGAAATCCCATTAGACAGTGGTGGGACAGAGAATCCCGCTGCCAGTGACGGGGAGACGGAGAATTCACCCAACATTTCGGTTTCTGACCTGTAGCCAACAAATGGACCTCACTCTGTGTCTCTGGAACATCAATTAAGTTTTTGGCTTTGAAACAGCCACAACTTCACCGTAACAAAATATCTGAAATTAGAGATTGTGACTGACACTAAGTCATAACCCGATTTCAGTGCCCATTAAAGCAGTGGCCTGAAGTACACAGGTTAATTTAATAGTTCAACATCACAAGTGGGCCTCAGACTATGGGTGGGCACTGCCATGATCTCCAAGTTACATTTAAACTCAGACTAAATTTCCATTATTTTAAATAATATCATGCACCTTTCGGTATATTTAGGACAATTTCAGGGGAATCAGTTAAGAAAGTTAAAATCAACTGCTTCAAATTGGTTGCCTTTCCATTTTTGTCCTTCATCTGCCCAATACCTGAATAAGGTGATCTTTTTATTGTGAAAGGCTTTCCCCACTTCCTCCCAACATTGTATAACCCGCCACAACCAACACATTCTTTGGCAAAATAAATTAACGCATATAGTTTGTGAGGTAAATTTTCCAGTCGGGAGCTCCTATTGGGGAGCCTCACCCATTGGGAGCATAACAACATCAATGTTGTTGGTGTTACATCATAGCTGTAATGGTGAGCCCCTCCTTTATTATTTCACATGTCCACACCATTTGGAACCATCAGTTTCCATAGCGGCCTGACAACTCCAAACATTCACAATCCAATTTTAATTAATGACACCAGAACCTGCAGCCAATTCTTGTAATTCATGACATATTTTATCAATTGTTGCATCTTTACCCTCTATTTCTTTCTTTGCATCAGAAAAGTCACAGCTTTCCCCCAGAGTTTACTCGGCTTTGTCATGAAGAGTAAAATATTCTCGGCTGTGACAAAGTCTGGAACCAATTCTAAGACTTCAAATCCACCAGTGAGATTAGTTATTGTTTCCTATTGTGTATTTGGATCAACGCATTAGATATGTGAGCCCATCCATGACTCATGGAGTGAGAATGTATCACATGGTGCCAAGTGATACAGTGCGAGAATGTTAGGATTACACAACAATTGTACACTCTATACAGTCAATGAATAGTTAGAAAGCAGAACCACAAGCAACTGTACTGCCACTTTTGCATTTCTGTGAAATGGTTGGTGCTGTCCAGACAACAGGAATGAAGATATATATACATACATTTATATTTTTTAAAATAATAGTTAATTAAGGATTTCATAGTTAACAAACACGATCTAAACTACAACACAACTCTGAAAATTGTTCAAACATGGAGCAATTGTTGCACAAACAGTTCAAGGAATCAGAGATATATAAAACACACAAAAAAAAGAAACACCCAAATCTCCCTCTGACCACCCCCCCCCCCCCCCCCTCCGCCATCCCACAAATAAACCCTACCTCCCCCCGCTAACAGCTGGTGGTAATTAACTCTTTCAAATATGAGATAAATGGCTGCGACCTCAGGTAGAATCCCTCCACTGATCCCCTGACGGTGTACTTGACCTTCTCCAGATATAAAAAGTCCATAAGGTCACTCAACTAGACCGAGTTACTAGACAGAGCGGCTGTCCTCCATCCAAGCAGAACTGGCCTTCGGGCTATCAGTGAGGCAAAGGCAAGGGCCCGCTTCCACCCCCATTCGCAGCTGTGGCAAGTCCGATACCCTGCAAATGGCCACCAATGGATAAGGTTCCAGATCGATGTTAAGAACCGCTGACATGGTGTTAAAGAAGGAGACCCAAAAGCTCACCATCTTTGGACAAGACCGGACATGTGGATATGGTTTGTGGGCCCACAGGAACACTGTTTGCACCTGTCCTCCCCTTCATCAATGAACCCGCTCGTCCTACTTTTGGTTAGATAAGCTCCAGGAACCACCTGAAGTTAGATGAGGCTGAGCCGCGCAAAGGATGAGGTGGAATTTACCCTACAGAGTGTGTCATTCCACACATCCTCACCTAGGATGGATCCCAACTCCTCCATTTCACCTTCACCCGATCAAGCGCCGATTCCAATGAGATGGTCCGTTCATAGAATCATAGAATTTACAGTGTAGAAGGAGAACATGTCCAGAGCATTGCTCTTACCAATTCTTCGCTGCTCTGTGGATGATCGCCTGAGGTACGATCACCAGGGTGAATAGTAGCGTGGACAGCAGGCATCCCTGCCTTATACCCCTGTACAACTGGTAGCATTTAGAGCTGGTGGTGCTAGTCCATACACTCGCCGTGGGAGCGCTATACAGTAGTTTCAACCTGCTCCTAGCACAAACCGCTCCAGGACCTCTATGAGATACGACCATTCAACGCTTCCAAAGGCTTTCTCTGTGTCCAGGGCGAAGGTTACCTCTGGTTTTCTCTCCCTGAGTGGGGTCATTATCACACTCAGCAGGCGCCTGATGTTCGATGTTAGCTGTCTACCCTTAACAAAGCCCGTCTGATCCTCTGCAATCACCTCTGGCACACAGTTTTCCAATCGTTTGGCGAAGATCTTGGCCAGTACTTTCATGTCTACATTGAGCCACAAAATGGGTCTGTAATACCCATATTCAGTCAGGTCTTTGTCTTTCTTAGATATCAGCGAAATTGAGGCCTGTGCTAGCGTTGGTGACAGGGTGTCCCTTGTTGGCGAGTCTGTGAACATCTCCCGCGAGTGCGGAGCCAGTGCTGGTGAGAATATTTTGTAGAAGTCTGCCAAAAATCCATCTGGTCCTTCTGCGCCTGCATGGAGTTGATGCTCTCCATGACTTCTTCCAGTTCTAGTGGTGTTTCCGGCCCCTACTTGACGACTAGGAAAAGTGGCTTTCTATGTTCTATGTTCTTTCTTTCTCTCCTCCCCATGACTGGCATGAACCTACGAGGGAACAAGCGGTCCTAGATCTTGTCCTGTGTAATGAGACAGGATTGATTCATGATCTCATAGTTAGGGATCCTCTCGGAAGGAGCGATCACAATATGGTGGAATTTAAAATACAGATGGAGGGTGAGAAAGTAAAATCAAATACTAGTGTTTTGTGTTTAAACAAAGGAGATTACAAGGGGATGAGAGAAGAACTAGCTAAGGTAGACTGGGAGCTAAGACTTTATGGTGGAACAGTTGAGGAACAGTGGAGAACCTTCCAAGCGATTTTTCACAGTGCTCAGCAAAGGTTTATACCAACAAAAAGGAAGGACGGAAGAAAGAGGGAAAATCGACCGTGGATATCTAAGGAAATAAGGGAGAGTATCAAATTGAAGGAAAAAGCATATAAAGTGGCAAAGATTGCTGGGAGATTAGAGGACTGGGAAATCTTTAGGGGGCAACAGAAAGCTACTAAAAAAGCTATAAAGAAGAGTAAGATAGAGTATGAGAGTAAACTTGCTCAGAATATAAAAACAGACAGTAAAAGTTTTTACAAATATATAAGACAAAAAAGAGTGCCTAAGGTAAATATTGGTCCTTTAGAGGATGAGAAGGGAGTTTTAATAATGGGAAATGAGGAAATGGCTGAGGAACTGAACAGGTTTTTTGGGTCGGTCTTCACAGTGGAAGACACAAATAACATGCCAGCGACTGATAGAAATGAGGCTATGACAGGTGAGGACCTTGAGAGGATTGTTATCACTAAGGAGGGAGTGATGGGCAAACTAATGGGGCTAAAGGTAGACAAGTCTCCTGGCCCTGATGGAATGCATCCCAGAATGCTAAAAGAGATGGCTAGGGAAATTGCAGATGCACTAGTGATAATTTACCGAAATTCACTAGACTCTGGGGTGGTTCCGGTGGATTGGAAATTAGCAAACGTGACGCCACTGTTTAAAAAAGGAGGTAGGCAGAAAGCAGGAAATTATAGGCCAGTGAGTTTAACTTCGGTAATAGGGAAGATGCTGGAATCTATCATCAAGGAAGAAATTGCGAGGCATCTGGATAGAAATTGTCCCATTGGGCAGACGCAGCATGGGTTCGTTAAAGGCAGGTCATGCCTAACTAATTTAGTGGAATTTTTTGAGGACACTACCAGTGCAGTAGATAATGGGGAGCCGATGGATGTGGTATATCTGGATTTCCAGAAAGCCTTTGACAAGGTGCCACACAAAAGGTTGCTGCAGAAGATAAAGATGCATGGCATTAAGGGTAAAGTAGTAGCATGGATAGAGGATTGGTTAATTAATAGAAAGCAAAGAGTTGGGATAAATGGGTGTTTCTCTGGTTGGCAATCAGTAGCTAGTGGTGTCCCTCAGGGATCCGTGTTGGGCCCACAATTGTTCACAATTTACATTGATGATTTGGAGTTGGGGACCAAGGGCAATGTGTCCAAGTTTGCAGATGACACTAAGATGAGTGGTAAAGCGAAAAGTGCAGAGGATACTGGAAGTCTGCAGAGGGATTTGGATAGGTTAAGTGAATGGGCTCGGGTCTGGCAGATGGAATACAATGTTGACAAATGTGAGGTTATCCATTTTGGTAGGAATAACAGCAAACGGGATTATTATTTAAACGATAAAATATTAAAGCATGCCGCTGTTCAGAGAGACTTGGGTGTGCTAGTGCATGAGTCACAGAAGGTTGGTTTACAAGTGCAACAGGTGATTAAGAAGGCAAATGGAATTTTGTCCTTCATTGCTAGAGGGATGGAGTTTAAGACTAGGGAGGTTATGTTGCAATTGTATAAGGTGTTAGTGCGGCCACACCTGGAGTATTGTGTTCAGTTTTGGTCTCCTTACTTGAGAAAGGACGTACTGGCGCTGGAGGGTGTGCAGAAGAGATTCACTAGGTTAATCCCAGAGCTGAAGGGGTTGGATTATGAGGCGAGGTTGAGTAGACTGGGACTGTACTCGTTGGAATTTAGAAGGATGAGGGGGGATCTTATAGAAACATTTAAAATTATGAAGGGAATAGATAGGATAGATGTGGGCAGGTTGTTTCCACTGGCGGGTGACAGCAGAACTAGGGGGCATAGCCTCAAAATAAGGGGAAGTAGATTTAGGACTGAGTTTAGGAGGAACTTCTTCACCCAAAGGGTTGTGAATCTATGGAATTCCTTGCCCAGTGAAGCAGTTGAGGCTCCTTCATTACATGTTTTTAAGGTAAAGATAGATTGTTTTTTGAAGAATAAAGGGATTAAGGGTTATGGTGTTCGGGCCGGAAAGTGGAGCTGAGTCCACAAAAGATCAGCCATGATCTAATTGAATGGCGGAGCAGGCTCGAGGGGCCAGATGGCCTACTCCTGCTCCTAGTTCTTATGTTCTTATGTGCAGTATATCGAGGAACTGCTTCACCCTCGAGTCCCCATCAGGGTGCTCTGAGGTGTACAATCCCTGGTACAAGGCCTCAAATGCCTCATTGACCTCTTTAGGCTCGGTAACTAGTTTTCCATTGATGTCCCTGATCTGAGCTACTTCCCTCATGACTGCCTGCTTCCTCAGCTGGTCCGTGTTCATAGAAGGTATAGTTTCTTTTTGAAAAACATTTTTTCTAAGGCATTTATAGAAACAACAAACACACAATTAAGAGCAAGAAAAACTGATACAATACAATAAATAGTCAACACCTACATACCCCCTGCCCTTCCCCTCCTCCCACCCTGCCTTCCCAATTTTAACCCCTTTATACCCCCCCCCCCCCCCCTCCCTTCCTCTGTTGAAACCTCTATCCTCCTTAAAGAAGTCGAAGCGGTTCTATGTCCGGGCAAGCCCATCAACAAACCCTCTCAAGACTAATTTAATCTTTTCCAACCTCAGGAATTCCGTCACGTTGCTCACCCAAACCCCTGATTTTGGTGGTTCCGAGTCCCTCCTCCCAAACAAATTCCATCTCCAGACTATCAGGGAGGCAAAGGCCAAAACATAGGCCTCTCTTACCAACTGGACTCCCAGGTATCGCTACTCCTGGGTTTGGGACCACCTTCACCCTCAACACCTCAGACATCACGTCTGCGAATTCTCTGCCAGAACCCCTTCAGTTTCAGACATGCCCAGAACATGTGGACATAGACAGATACAACTTACAGTGCAGAGGGGGGCCATTTGGCCCATCGAGTCTGCACCGGCTCTTGGAAAGAGCATCCTATTTAAGCCCAGGCCTCCACCCTATCCCCGTAACCCCATCTAACCTTTTCGGACACTAAGGGCAATTTATCACAGCTAATCCACCTAACCTGAATATCTTTGGACTGTGGGAGGAAACCGGAACACCTGGAGGAAAGCCATGCACACACGGGGAGAACGTGCAGACTCCGTACAGATATTGACCCAAGTCGGGAATCGAACCTGGGACACCGGAGCTTGGAAGCAACTGTGCTAACCACTGTGCTACCGTGCTGCCCAATTGAGTTTGCATGGTTTGCAGATCTCCCCACTCCCACCCACACCTATCCTCTACCCCCACTAAAAAAAGGTCTCTCCTCCCCCCACCGCTCCTCTACCTATTCCCGTTTAGCTTCTCCTATTGGGACTTCCTCCAAGTCCATCAACTCCTTTTAAATCTCCCCTACCCCTCCCCATCTCCCTCCCTCGAGCACCTTACCCTGCAACCCGAAGGGCGGCAACCTGGGAAAGTTCGGCACCTGCCTTCTAACAAAGTCCTGGATCTGTAAGCATCTTTGTGCGGGAGGGCCCGCGAATCATGTCCACATGTTTTGGGCATGTCCGAAGCTTTGGTGATTCTGGCAAGGATTTGTCAATGTCATGTCCACGGTACTAAAGACAAAGGTGGCTCAGAGTCCAGAGGTGGCGATTTTTGGAGTGTTGGAAGATCCGGGAGTCCGGGGGGCAAGAGAGGCTGGCGTTTTGGCCTTTGCCTCCTTGATATCCCGGAGATGGATCCTATTAGCGTGGAGGGACTGGAAGCCCCCAAAATTGGGGGTATGGGTTAGTGACATGGCTGGGTTTCTCAGGCTTCAGAAGATAATGTTTGCCCTGAGAGGGTCAATGTTAGGGTTCGTCAGGAGGTGGCAGCCGTTTATTGACTTCTTTGGAGAAAATTAAGCTGTCAGTAGATGCGATAAGGGGGGAGGGGGGTTAGGGAGGGGGGGGGGGTATAGAGGGAGATAGTTGAGGCAGGATCAGTGAGTGGAGGAGGGGGACTGGGCAACTGGGTGTGTAAGCCATGTTGGCTTGGTGTGGTTGTTGGTTCGGTGGGTGTTATTTACTGTTTTATATTTGCTTTTGAAATTGTTGTTAAAAAATTACAAATACCTCAATAAAATGTTTTTTTTAAAAAAAACTCCATTGGAACCCATCCGTGCCCGGGTTCTGCATCGCACCCATACTCTCCATCACTTCCACCAACCCAATAGGGGCGCCAGCCCCTCCACAAGGTCCTCCTCCACCTTGAGAACTCCAACCTGTCCGAAAACCACTGCATTCCCTCCTCCCCTCAGCCGTGGGCTCGGATTTGTATAGCTTCCGATAAAACTCCTCGAAAACCCCATTCAACCCCACCGGGCCCAGTCCACCCTTCCCATCCAGTCCTTCACTCTTCCAATAATCTTCCTCGCCACCTCCTGCTTCCTAAATTGGTGGGCCAGCATCCGACTCGCCTTCTCCCCATACTCGTACACCCGGTGCACATGGGGAAGTATGAAAACTTCTTCACCTTCGGCCTCCCAATCCTCCACTGGTCTACCACCCCATGTGCTCCATAAACCCTTTCAGCTCCTTCGACACTGCCGGCACCCTCTCTGACCTCGGGCTTGACTGCTCCAAGCCTGGCTCAATTACCATGTTAGCAGCATTGTCACTTGTGCTGTTGTTATATAGGGTGAGGAGATACTTTTTCACCTGGTTTAGCGAGCTATTTTGAGTAAAAGTGCCTAATTTTGGGTTCTTAGGGGGAGAGCCACCTTTTGTGTGTCCGCTCAGCACATCCCTGTCACCAGAAGTCCTAACCTTTACATTTCTAAGGCAGAGCTCCAGCCAATGGTGACAGTCTGTCTGAAAAAGACATAAGGGGCCCTGACTCCTCTTTTAAACACCTCAAAGTTCCAGACCTGGAAAAAGTACATTCTTTGTCCAACATCCAGGAGAAGAAGTGAGAGGTGTGTCACATGACCTCCCCCAAACTGCTAGAACCTGTAATATTGCCAAATGGAACTGAGCCCAGGCAATCTACCATCTTACCACCCAACAGGTAGCAGCAGAAGGAGCTCTGTCCAGGTATATGGGCCGGGTCTCACCTCCACCGTGAACAAATGGAAACATCAGAGCTCCTGGATCTGTGCCTGTGAGACTCATTCATCTCTCTGTGTCTTCTCCCATCAACAAGACCTCACTTCCGGAAAGATGGATCACCCTGAAACATTCTCAGTCTGTTAACCTCTGAAAGAAGACTCCATTGCACTTTCCTTGATTCTGGACTCCGGTAAAACCATAACTCTTATTTTTATTGTGATCCTGCCCCGCATCCCTTTCTTTCCTTTCTCCCTCTTTTATTGTGTGAGTGCAAAGGGACGCATGTTGAGAAATCCCCTTTCCACATTTTGTGTGTGTAAAATGAACCCACCCTCTTATTTTATCTTATCTCGAGTTTACTGTGGGATTATTGATAGAGGATTGGAACACTCCAACCTGAAGTGATAGGGAAAATACATCACCGTTTATAGAGGGGAAATGAGAAATCAAACTCACCTTTCTGTTTATAGATGGGGAAAGAGAGGAGAAATCAGGGCTGTTTAAATTAATCCCCCACCCCTCCGTAACAACAATGTAGGGGTCCGCTGCAGGAGACAGTTTCATGAAGACTTGTGGAGAGCTGTATCTTGGCAATGATGACTCAACCGAGAGCCACGGAGTAAATCAAGGCATTTCAAACAATTCTTTGGCTGCCAGTATCAAAATGCCGGCAGCTACACTGTAAACATTAATTGTGTTGAGCTCAAGATTTAAGACAGTTAGAGCACATTAATGGTATTCTGCGGACCGTCAAGCGGCTGTATTAGAATCACAAGGAATTATTTTCTGGAGCAGAGTAAAGAACCTCTGCACAGCCTGATGTGGGTTCATTGACACCCCCTGTGGAATTTGAATCACAATGGAGGAGCTGAATGGAATTCAATCATTTCTCCAGGGACATACTGGGAGGGAAAACTATTCCCAGTGGCCATTTTAAGAATGGCATTGAATTAGACCTTGGCACAGGCCCCCAGCCAACCTCTTCTCAGAAGCAAGGCACAAGGTGCTGCGAAAAGAAAGAAGTTACATCGTTCCTGACCTCAGGCCATTCTGAAGAGCCAATGAATTACTTTTTGAAGTGTCGTCATACTGCAGGAAATTCAGTAGGCAATTTGCCCACAAGATAGACTCTCTAGAAATACAAATCTGTTTTCTTTAATGTTGAACAATAAGATGCAGCAAAATAGTTCGTATTTGATAAACAAAATATGTCTTTTTTCATGTCTTTCTAGCTGAGATGTCAGGGAGGACAGTCCCAAAAAGAAAATAGCCACCATTGTATCAAGTACATTGACAAGGAGTGATAGTAGGATTTGTTTTACTGTCTGGTACAGTGGTATAGTTTCTATGGATATAGAAAATGAAAATTTATTGGATGCATGTAAGTATAAACAAAGTGCTGCCAAGCATGACTCATTAGCAGTGACAGTCACTCAATCTGCTTTGGGGATGTGACCTGTTTTACAGCTTGCCAGTCTTAGACATAAACACAGCTCCACATGTTTAAGTGGATTTGCAATTTGGTTGCCTGTTACTGATCATAAATGTCGCTCCTGATATTTGCCTGATTTTGACAGCGACGTTTCAGAATGCAGAAACAGTGATCCAAGAACCTCCTGTCAGCGTATGCGTTACATGAGATGTGAAGATAATGAATCACTCTCTTACCCAAATCCATTTGTGTTGGAATCTGCAGAGCTCTTTAACAAACTGCACCCATTACGGTTGGAGAAAGATAAAGGAGGTTTCTGATGAGCAGAGAACCAGAGAGAATGCACCCTCTAAATTTTATGAATTTAGGAGGAGCGCAGAACAACAACCTAATTAAACACACAGTGAAATTGGTCCCGGACAATACAAGTGATAGTGACTGAACACCATTTACGCATTGCACAATGTTCATGTTCAATTTTGACTCCACAAAGTTCTAAAAACAAGTTGGATTGGGATATCACAATGTTTTTACAGAGGTAAAGAGCACGCAAGTCTCTCTCCATATAGCCAATCTGCTATAAAGCATTTTATATCGAAAACCGTGAAGGCCCTACAGGTTGGAAAAGAGTCAGGAAGAAGACATTGAGAACCAGTGTTTAGGTGATACAGACAGTGACCCAGCCGGGAATCGAACTTGGGACCCTGGAGCTGTGAAGCATTGATGCTAACCACCATGCTACCGTGAGGCCCCCTGTGAAACTTGATTTTCAAATCATGTGCATTGTAGGAGGGAGGATCGAATAAGGGAGGAGGAACTAAGCGAATGGAGGCATAGGAGGGGGAGATTGAGAGAGGGGATATGGAGGGGGAGGAGACTGAAAGAGTGGAGATTGAAAGATGGGAGACTGAGGGAGGGGAGACTGAGGGATCAGAGATTGAGGGAGGGGAGACTGGGGGGAGGGGAGACTGGGAGAAGCAAGACTGGGGGATGCAAGACTGGGGGAGGGAGACCAGGGGAACGGAGACTGGGTGAAGGAAGACTGGGGGAAGGGAGACTGGGGGAAGGGAGACTGAGGGAGAGGAGACTGGGGGAGTGGAGACTGGGGGAGGACAGTCCGAGGATGGGGAGCAGAAAAGGCTGAGGAGGGGCATAATAGAGCTGTACAAAATTATGAGGGGCATAGATAGAGTTGGTAGGAAGAAACTTTTTCCCTTAGTATAGAAGTCAATAATTAGGGGGTTTAAATTTCAGCGAAGGATTTGAGGAAATACATTTTCACCCAATGGGTGGTTGGAATCTGCAACTCACTGCTTGAAAGGTGGTAGAGGCAGGAACACTCACAACATTTATCCATAGAATCCATAGAATCCTAGTAATGCAGAAGGAAGCCATTTGGCCAATCGAGTCTGTACTACCTAGGCCCACTCCCTCGCCCTATCCATGTAACTTCGTAACCCCACCTAACCTGCACATCTTTGGACACTAAAGGGCAATTCAACATGGCCAATCCACTTAACCTGTGGGAGGAAACTGGGGCACCCAGAGGAAACCCACGCAGACACGGGGAGAACGTGCAAACTGCACACACAAGCATTTCGATGAGCACTGGAAATGCCGGAGCATACAAGGCTATGGACCAAGCGCTGGAAAATGAGATTAGAATAGATAGGTATATTTGATGGCCAGCACAGACATGATGGGCTGAAGGGCCTTTTTCTGAGCTGGAACACCTTATGACTCGATGAGACTGAGGGAGGGGAGACACAAGGAGAGGAAGCTGATCAAGTAAGAACTGAGGGGGGATAAAGAGGCTGTGGAGACTGAGGGTGGAGAGGTTCAGTGAGGAGAGACTCAGTGAGGGGAGAGCAAGGACATATGACTGATGGATGGCAGTCTGAGGGAGTGGAGACTGAAGGTGAAGAGGCTGAGGAAGAGTAGAGGGATGGATGGCTGTGAGACGGAGGCTGATAGAGGCTGACTAAATCTTAAAGACTAATGTTCATTGGTTTGGTTGATCGTCTAATAGAGCAGCCTACCTAGACCCACTCCTCCACTCCATCCACATAACCCCACCTAACCTGCACATCTTTGGACACTAAGGGGAAACTTAGCATGGCCAATCCACCTAACCTGCACATCTCTGGACTGTGGGAGGAAACCGGAGCACCCGGAGGAAACCCACGCAGACACGGGGAGGACGTGCAGACTCCGCACAGACAGTGACCCAAGCCGGGAATTGAACCTGGGACCTCACCTGGTGTCAAGTGTCTAGTTAGGGTTTTGGTCCAAAAGCCACAGTGGGGTCCCTTAAAGGGGTTGGGCTGCCTTTAAAAAGGGTGTATTGTGACCGGTACAGGCTTGGAGGGCCGAATGACCTGTTCCTGTGCTGTATTGTTCTTTGACCGACGTAATTCTGAGCTTTCTCTCTCCTATCCCGAATCTATAAAATTTTGAAACCACCAATGCATCCATTCTCTCTTTAGCCACATGGGATATAGCTCATCTGGTCCAGGCTACTTATCAACCTTCAATCCAATTATTTTTAAAGTACTATCTGGAGCAATTAGAACATAGAACATAGAACGATACAGCGCAGTACAGGCCCTTCGGCCCTCAATGTTGCACCGACATGGGAAGTCAAAAACTAAAGGCCATCTAACCTACACTATGCCCTTATCATCCATATGCTTATCCAATAAACTTTTAAATGCCCTCAATGTTGGCGAGTTCACTACTGTTGCAGGTAGGTCATTCCACGGCCTCACCACTCTTTGCGTAAAAAACCCACCTCTGACGTCTGTCCTATATCTATTACCACTCAATTTAAGGCTATGTCCCCTCGTGCTAGCCACCTCCATCCGCGGGAGAAGGCTCTCACTGTCCACCCTATCTAACCCTCTGATCATTTTGTATGCCTCTATTAAGTCACCTCTTAACCTTCTTATCTCTAACGAAAACAACCTCAAGTCCATCAGCCTTTCCTCATAAGATTTTCCCTCCATACCAGGCAACATCCTGGTAAATCTCCTCTGCACCCGTTCCAAAGCTTCCACGTCCTTCCTATAATGAGGCGACCAGAACTGTACGCAATACTCCAAATGCGGCCGTACCAGAGTTTTATACAGCTGCAACATGACCTCATGGCTCCAGAACTCAATCCCTTTACCAATAAAGGCCAACACACCATAGGCCTTCTTCACAACCCTATCAACCTGGGTGGCAACTTTCAGGGATCTATGTACATGGACACCGAGGTCCCTCTGCTCATCCACACTGCTAAGAATTTTACCATTAGCCAAATATTCCGCATTCCTGTTATTCTTTCCAAAGTGAATCACCTCACACTTCTCTACATTAAACTCCATTTGCCACCTCTCAGCCCAGCTCTGCAGCTTATCTATGTCCCTCTGTAACCTGCAACATCCTTCCACACTGTCTACAACTCCACCGACTTTAGTGTCGTCTGCAAATTTACTCACCCAACCTTCTGTGCCCTCCTCTAGGTCATTTATAAAAATGACAAACAGCAATGGCCCCAGAACAGATCCTTGTGGTACGCCACTCGTAACTGAACTCCATTCTGAACATTTGCCATCAACCACCACCCTCTGTCTTCTTTCAACTAGCCAATTTCTGATCCACATCTCTAAATCACCCTCAATCCCCAGCCTCCGTATTTTCTGCAATAGCCGACCGTGGGGAACCTTATCAAACGCTTTACTGAAGTCCATATACACCACATCAACTGCTCTACCCTCGTCTACCTGTTCAGTCACCTTCTCAAAGAACTCGATAAGGTTTGTGAGGCATGACCTACCCTTCACAAAACCATGCTGACTATCCCTAATCATATTATTCCTATCTAGATTATAAATCGTATCTCTTATAATCCTCTCCAAGACTTTACCCACAACAGACGTGAGGCTCACCGGCCTATAGTTACCGGGGTTATCTCTACTCCCCTTCTTGAACAAAGGGACCACATTTGCTATCCTCCAGTCCTCTGGCACTATTCCTGTAGCCAATGATGACCTAAAAATCAAAGCCAAAGGCTCAACAACCTCTTCCCTGGCTTCCCAGAGAATCCTAGGATAAATCCCATCAGGCCCCGGGGACTTATCTATTTTCACCTTGTCCAGAATTGCCAACACTTCTTCCCTACGCACCTCAATGCCATCTATTCTAATAGCCTGGGTCTCAGCATTCTCCTCCACAATATTATCTTTTTCCTGAGTGAATACTGACGAAAAGTATTCATTTAGTATCTCGCTTATCTCCTCAGCCTCCACACACAACTTCCCACCACTGTCCTTGACTGGCCCTACTCTTACCCTAGTCATTCTTGTATTCCTGACATACCTACAGAAAGCTTTTGGGTTTTCCTTGATCCTACCTGCCAAAGACTTCTCATGTCCCCTCCTTGCTCGTCTTAGCTCTCTCTTTAGATCCTTCCTCGCTTCCTTGTAACTATCAAGCGCCCCAACTGAAACTTCACGCCTCATCTTCACATAGGGCTCCTTCTTCCTCTTAACAAGAGATTCCACTTCTTTGGTAAACCACGGTTCCCTCGCTCGACCCCTTCCTCCCTGCCTGACTGGTACGTACTTATCAAGAACATGCAATAGCTTGAACAAGCTCCAAATATCCAGTGTGCCCAATCCTTGCAGCCTACTTCTCCAACCTACACATCCTAAGTCATGTCTAATGGCATCAGAATTGCCCTTCCCCCAGCTATAACTCTTGCCCTGCGGGGTATACTTATCCCTTTCCATCACTAACGTAAAGGTCACCCCCCTCTCCTCTCAACGCCGGGTCCCCCCTCCTCTCTCCTCTCAACGCCGGGTCCCCCCCCTCTCCTCTCAACGCCGGGTCCCCCCCCTCTCCTCTCAACGCTGCCCCCCCCCCCTCTCCTCTCAACGCCGGGTCCCCCCCTCTCCTCTCAACGCCGGGTCCCCCCCTCTCCTCTCAACGCCGGGTCCCCCTCCTCTCCTCTCAACGCCGGGTCCACTCTCTCTCTCTCTCAACGCGCCACTTCCGCAGCGGGTGAAACTGACGCGTATCACGTCAGTCCGCTGCTGGCCCTTTCGGGAACGGAGATTACCGGCTTAAAAGAAGGCCCCGACGCCGGAGTCATCCGCACCGCTTTTGCCCACCGGAAATGGGCGTCACGCAGGTCTTTGGAGAATTTCGCCCCCTATTCCTCATCTCACTATCACGTGACACGGGCAACAACCCAGAGATAACAACTCTGTTTGTTCTGGCTCTGAGCTTCCATCCTAGCTCCCTAAAGGCCTGCCTGACATCCTTGTCCCCTTTCCTACCTATGTCGTTAGTGCCAATGTGGACTACGACTTGGGGCTGCTCCCCCTCCCCCTTAAGGACCCGGAAAACACGATCCGAGACATCACGTACCCTTGCACCTGGGAGGCAACATACCAAACGTGAGTCTCTCTCGCTCCCACAATTGTTTACTTTCTCTGCCAATTCCATCTTCTCCATTATAAATTCTCCTCTCTCCACCTATAATGGACCCGCATTTGTCCTTGCTAATCTTTTCTTTTTCACACATACCTAAAGAAGTTTTTACAATCCATTTTTATGTTTCTTGCTAGCTTGCATTCATAATTTCTTTCCCCTTTCTTTATCAGTTTCCTGGCCACCCTTTTCTGGATTCTAAATTGTTTCCAATCCTTGGGCTTACCACTTTTTCTGTCAATCTTATAAGTCACTTTGTTTGATCTAATACAATCTTTAACTTCTTTTAAAAAAAATATTTTATTAAACGCATTTTGCATATAAATGTTTAACTTCTTTTGTTCGCCACAGGTTGATTCACCTTTCCTGTTGGATTTTTGTGTCTTACAGAAATGGATATTTGTTGCAGCTAATATTTATTTAAATATTAGCTGTTGCTTGTCTACCATCAAATCTTTTGATGTATTTTCCAAATGCACCATCGCCAACCTCATACCTTCATAGATTTCTTAGTTTCGACATGAGACCCTTGTTTCTGAATGAACAATATCACTTGCTGTGATATCTTAAAGAGCATGAAGATACAGAGAAATTGGGTTTTTTGGAAAGGTGGGTTCCCTACAGGCTGCGAGACAATACTGACTGCAGGCCTGCCCAAACTACCGATGACACCATCAATACATCACGAGATCAAACTCTTAAAGTGTTCCAACTGGGAACAAAATGTGGTGGTATGACTAGGAGCTCTGCCATTGGTGCAGAGCACCGGCTTCCCATTGGCTCTGGCTGGTCATGTGCCTCTCGGCTGATTGGCTGAGACTAGTCATGTGACTGCTCACCAATTGGTCGAGAGGCAAGCAGACCCCGCCTCCAAGACGGGGTATAAGTACCCAGAGGTCCCGGCGGTCAGCCTTTCACTGTAGTCGACCACCAGGCTAACATCTAGCTGATTAAAGCCAAAGTTTGGACCTTCATCGTGTCTCGCGTCCAATTGATGGTAAATCACAAACATGAATACAAAACACTTGCCTCCCACTTTACATCAGAGTTTCCTGCAATGAAAGAATTTAGATCGTTTGGAGACTTGGGCGGAGAGATGGCAGGTGGAGTTTAATCCGGAAAAATGTGAGGTAATGCATTTTGTAAGGTCTAATACAGGTAGGGAATATACAGTGAATGGTAGAACCCTCAAGAGTATTGAAAGTCAGAGAGATCTAGGTGTACGGGTCCACAGAAAGGGGAAACACAGGTGGAGAAGGTAGACAAGAAGGCATACGGCATACTTGCCTTCATTGGCCGGGGCATTGATTATAAGAATTGGCAAGTCATGTTGCAGCTGTATTGAACCTTAGTTAGGCCACACTTGGAGTATAGTGTTCAATTCTCGTCGCCACACTACCAGAAGGATGTGGAGGCTTTAGAGAGGGTGCAGAAGAGATTTACCAGGATGTTGCCTGGTATGGAGGGCATTAGCTATGAGGAGCAGTTGAATAAACTCGGTTTGTTCTCACTGGAACGACGGAGGTTGAGGGGGCGACCTGATAGAGTTCTCCAAAATTATGAGGGGCATAGACAGAGTTACTAGTTACTAGGGGGCATAGGTTTGAGGTGCGAGGGGCAAGGTTTAGAGTAGACGTACGAGGCAAGTTTTTTTACACAGAGGGTAGTGGGTGCCTGGAACTCGCTGCCGGAGGGGGTGGTGGAAGCAGGGATGATTGTGACATTTAAGGGGCATCTTGACAAATACATGAATAGGGTGGGAATAGAGGGATACGGACCCAGGAAGTGTAAAAGATTTTAGTTTAGACAGGCAGCCTGGTCGGCACGGGTTTGGAGGGCCGAAGGGCCTGTTCCTGTACTGTACTTTTCTTTGTTCTTTGAAACACAATATAACATTAACAATCAAAATTTATAAATGAACAGTAAACAAACAAACAGTTAATAAGTTTGATGCTTCGGAGGATGTCGATTCCTGGTTGTCAGTGAACCTCAGGTATCTGCTTTCTCATGTTGACTGTAACCTCTGGTGCTTTTGGTCACCCGTAGTTTCCTCAACCGGAGTGGACCGTAGGATTTGGAGGTTGACTCGGTGTTGAAATGTCCCCAACTGGGGTGCTGTCTTCCACAGTTGTTTCAGATAGTGTCAGGTTCTCAGGTATGTACAGGTCTTTACTTGGCATTTTGTTGTGGACTCTCGGTTGACTATGTCGCCAGCAAACTAGTTCTAGCTGCTAAAGGTTGGTGAGTGTGTCTTCTCCGCACAACATCATCCCGAGTTTGAATGGTGGAGGAGACCGTTCCTGTCTGTACTAAGACAATGGCAGGTATCCACTTCTCACTGGTGGTATAGTTTATTGCCAATATTTCTTGACCTTTATGAAAAACACAGCGTTTAGCCCTGTTCCCATGTCCCACAGCCTCACTTTTCTGTTTCCTCTCAACAATTTCTTTTGTCTTAGGCGGCTTCAGAAATTCTAATTCAGTGCATAACTGATGTTTTACCATGAATAATGGTTGTCGAGTGTGTTGTATTCCAGTATGTGATCAGGAATTGGCTTAGTAATTTTGCTTCATTGCCTAAACAAACCTTGCAGCCAGCCCATCTGTGGCAGGATGATAAGGGGAAGATTGCCTGTGTTGGATTCCGTTCTCCTTTTGATCATTTGTGAATTCTTGTGAAAATGAACTGTGGCCCATTGTCTCTAACAAGTTGTTCAGGGTAACCGAATCTTGCAAAAGTCTCACCCAGTCTTTCTATTGTTCTCCCTGAGCACATAGTCTTCGTAATGGTGACTTCAGGCCATTTTGACTGCACGTCGACCACAATGAAAAACATGCGTCCTTCGAATGGTCCAGTATAATCTAGATGATCTCTTTGCCCTGGCCCTTCTGGCCATCCCCATGGGTGTAATAGCTAGTGGATAGGTAGGTTCTGAACTTACCAAAAATAGCTTCTGGCTCTCTCCTCTGTCATAATATCCACTCATGTATATCATGAGATGCAGACAGGCAGTGATTGACACACAGGATAACCAATGAACACACATGTCACAGAACAACCAATCACCAGACAGGACACCACCACTATAAAGCCCACAGGGCATTAAGACTCTCCCTCTCTCACAGGACACAGCTACTGAGATTGTTAGAGTGCACAAGCCAGTGAACATCATCTCCATGTGGTGGAGAGCTAGTCTGGTCAAGCCAGTAGGAGGTTATCAGTTAGGTTAATAGAGTGTCAACCCACAGCAGATTATGTACAGCAATCAACAGGTTCAATAAAACAGTGTTGGACCATCTCCTGTGTCGGAAGCCTGTTTCTAGTTTCACTGCATCCAGTTGCAGTTGATGTTAGACTGATGATGTAACACATCATCCTCCATCCAGACTATTCCACAATGACCTTCATGAAATTGGTTGAGGACACATTTCCTTAACACTGGCTGAATGATGACCCTCATTCCCCAGAGGAGACAACCAGCCTGTATGGATAGTTTGAGTCTTCGAGTAACATATGGCTTCAACTCTGGGTTTACTCCCAGTCTTGCCACGAAGTACCATGTCCATAACTTCTGACAGCAGTGGATTATTTCTGGTATACTTCTTAACTTGTCCTGTGGTTACAGGAGCACTATCAACTTCTTACAAATAGAAAATATTACCACTTGAACTATTCATTGATGAATCGTTAGGTAAAGGTAATCTGTAGAGTTTGTCAGCGGCCCCATGAAAATTTATAATAATAATAATCTTTATTCTCACAAGTAGGCTTACATTAACATTGCAATGAAGTTACTGTGAAAATCCCCTAGTCGCCACATTCTGGCGCCTGTTCGGGTACATAGAGGAAGAATTCAGAATGTCTAAATTACGTAACAGCACGTCTTTCGGGACTTGTAGGAGGAAACCCACGCAGGCACAGGAGAACAGGGAGAACATGCACAGACAGTGATCCAAGCCGGGAATCGAACCTGGGACCCTGGCGCTGTGAAGAAACAGTGCTAACCACTGTGCTACCATGCCGCCCAGATTTGATCAATTGTATTTTATTGTACAGGTACAATGGGCAAAGCCCATCTCTGCAATCGGCTCGCTGCTAGAGATGGAATAACGGTGTGTGGCCCAAGTATCTTTGTCAGTGGTCAAAGATCCATTTGCATTGTAAATTTACTTCCATATAAGCATTGGTAAAAAGGTTTGGTTCCAAAAACTATGCCTCATGCTTCCTTCTCTGTCTCTCTGTCTGTGCATTGTTAATTTCTGCTTTATTCAAGGATCTTGATGCAAACACTTTTCTTCACATCGAAATATAAAAACCAGCAGCAGGAGGAGGCCATTTGGCCCTTCAAGCCTGCTCTGTCATTCATTGTGATCATGGCTGATCATCCAACTCAGAAACCTGCTCGAGCCTTCCCCCATAACCTTTGATCCCGAGGTGGCATGGTGGCACAGTGGTTAGCACTCCTGCCTCATGGCGCCAAGGTCGCGGGTTCGATCCCAGCCCTGGGTCACTATCCATGTGGAGTTTGCACATTCTCCCCATGTCTGCGTGGGTCTCACCCCAATAGGTAGATTGGCCACATTAAATTGCCCCTGAATTGAAAAAAAATAGAATTGGTCACTTTAAATTTATAAATAAATAAATAACCTGTGATCCCTTTCACCCAAAGAGCTGTATCTAACTCCTTCTTGAAAAATGCACTGCGGAATCCTCCGTTGGCGGCATCCTCCAGTCCTCTAGCAGCCCATGGGTTTCCCAATGGAATGTTTCTTTAAAATCTTCTGACTCTGACACATGGCCAGTTTAGCTGGATTCTCTCCAGCCAGGATATCCCCATTAGGGCTGGATTGTTACCTTCAACGATGTCCAGGGACAAGTCTGCTGTTTGCCCATTTAGCTGAACATTAGATCGATACAGCCCCTCAACAGATCCACTTTTCTGGTGTAGGTTTTGAGCGTTTGAAGGCAATATGTCATGCTTTCTCTTGGTGAACAGTTTCTGGGACCATCAAAATGGCTGCACCGATGCCAACCTCCATTTTCATTGATTGTCCATCCAGTAAAAGACTGACCCAGCAACGGTTTGTTGTGCCCCGCAGTGATCAGTACATTAATGATGGTTTGTGATCTGACTGTAGCTCTGGTTCCTTCTCGCTTCAATTTTTCACTTGATTTATTTGGCTCTTGCCTTTTCTAATCCTTGTTTGAAACTTGCTGTTTATTTCTCCAACCCGCATGTTCGATGTGCCCCTTACTACCCTAATTCTTGCATTTAGCAACTTTAGTCCAGCAATCAGTTGCTGTCTGCACAGGTTTTGCACATTGATGGCAATTTTGAAATTGTGTCTGTGTTTAGGTCCTAGCTGACATTTTATAGATCTTAGATCTCCAGCTTAATTGTTGTGCTTCTCCAGCTGCTAGTTCCATAGAGATCGCGACTTTTAAAGCCCTCTGAAGGTCTAAGTTGGAGTGTTAGAGGCCTTTTCTGGATAGCTTTGCTTCTTAACCCACACACAAGTCTGTCTCTAATAGTGTCATTCAAGTCATCTCCAAATTCACAGTATTAAGCTAATTTCTTCAAGGTAGCTGTGAACTGTGTGATTCATTTGCGTTCTGGCTGGTTATGTTCATGGAACCTGAACCGCTTGGTGATGACCAAGGGTTTTGGTGGAAAATGGCCCTGCCATATCTCCACAATTTCACAATAGGTTTTTGAGTCTGGTTTCTCTGGTTGCATCGGACTTCGCCAGAGGGTGAAAATATTCGCCCCCATCATGATTAGGAAGGTTGGGACTACTATGTTCATCTGCACAAAGTATTTGAATCTTTCAGTGTATGAATTCCAGCTTTTATCACACAGTCCTATGGTTCCCAAAACACCTGCCAAATTACTATGGGAAGGTTTGTGTAAGCACAAATATGCCACAAAGTCTTTAGCACTATCTCACTTTGTTTTCTTCCCTTTCAAACAAGGAATCACTGAGCTTAGCCTGTTCCTTTCCGAGTTTTGCATGGGGTGTTGCAAAACTCCCCCAGCTTTCAATTAATTGTTGCAGGGTATTTGTTACTTTACTTAGAACATAGAACATAGAACAGTACAGCACAGAACAGGCCCTTCGGCCCTCAATGTTGTGCCGAGCCATGATCACCCTACTCAAACCCACGTATCCACCCTATACCCGTAACCCAACAACCCCCCCCTTAACCTTACTTTTATTAGGACACTACGGGCAATTTAGCATGGCCAATCCACCTAACCCGCACATCTTTGGACTCTTGTGACTCAGAGTAGAGGGAACACTGTTGCAGAACATTCCAGGCAGAGTGCGTGACAAGCTTCTTTGATTCTATTTTCACCAAAATCTTTGTATAAATTTTGGTTCGTTCGGTGGTTGCTGACATTAATTGGTACCAGCTTTGATGTTTTTATCTTCCTCATCCCATTGTTGAATGGCTGGAGAGTGGATTGAGGATTTTACTTAATCCACCGAATTTCTGTAGTTCTTTTTTGGGTGTTTGCAATGTGGATCAACCACCTCACAGCCAGTTTGATTGTGGTATTTTTAAAGGATCGGCTCACAGACCACGAAGGTACAAACAAGAGCTTTATTGGAAAAATGTTTTCACTACAGGCTGCTAGAATAATCTGACTGTTAGCCCACCCAAACTGCCAATGACTTCATCAATATATCACTTTGGCAAACTCTTAAAGTGACATTGTTTCAACCATAAGAAATAAAATGAAATGAAAGTCACCATAGTTCCTGAGGACCATAGGCTGCTCTCCCATTTTGAGAGAGAGCTGACAGGTGGTGATTTAACCTGAAGGTCATCACAGCTCAGGCGAGGGGCAAGGTTGAGAAGGCAGGACCTTCATGGACAACCTCAACTGGAATAGAATTTGAACCCGCACTGTTGGCAATGCTGAATATACAACACTTTCAAACTTAATGTTAAACTCTATTATATTATGGTCACTATTTCCTAAAGCCTCCTTGGCAGCAAGGTTATTCATTAGCTGAATGATTCACCTGAGGAAGGAGCAGTGCTCCAAAAGCTAGCGTTTGAAACAAACCTGTTGGACTTTAACCTGGTGTTGTAAGACTTCTTAGAATGCCAAAAACCCTTGAATATTCAGTTCCCAGTCCTGGTCACACTGTAACCATGTCAAATCATAAATATTTGCTTCTATTTATGCTTTCAAATCATCTACTTTATTGTGAATGTGGCATGCATTCAGATAGTATGCACTTAATTTGTCTTCTTAACATTATACCACACTAATCCTGCCAGGTGCCTGCCTTCACTTAATCTGCCTTCTAATCTAGCAAGATTTTTTACTTCCTTTAACAGTTCTGCTTCACTGCAACCTGAGCTCCGGCTCACGTTTCCGGCCCCCATCTGAATCCAGTTTGAACAATCATTGATCGTGATTACACCCAGTGATCTGTAATACCCAGTACTCGATATTCCTCACAGTGAGCTGTCATACCCAGTGCTGAATATTACACCCAGTGAGCTGTAATACCCAGTATCTCTATTACACCCAGTAAGCTGTAATACCCCGTGTTCCCTCTTACACCCAGTGAGCTGTAATACCCAGTATCTCTATTACACCCAGTAAGCTGTAATACCCAGTATCTCTATTACACCCAGTAAGCTGTAATACCCCGTGTTCCCTCTTACACCCAGTGAGCTGTAATACCCAGTATCTCTATTACACCCAGTGAGCTGTAATACCCCGTGTTCCCTCTTACACCCAGTGAGCTGTAATACCCAGTATCTCTATTACACCCAGTGAGCTGTAATACCCAGTATCTCTATTACACCCAGTAAACTGTAATACCCAGTATCTCTATTACACCCAGTAAGCTGTAATACCCAGTATCTCTATTACACCCAGTGAGCTGTAATACCCCGTGTTCCCTCTTACACCCAGTAAGCTGTAATACCCAGTATCTCTATTACACCCAGTGAGCTGTAATACCCCGTGCTCCCTATTACACCCAGTAAGCTGTAATACCCAGTATTTCTATTACACCCAATGAGCTGTAATACCCAGTATCTCTATTACACCCAGTAAGCTGTAATACTCCGTGTTCCCTCTTACTCCCAGTGAGCTGTAATACCCAGTATCTCTATTACACCCAGTGAGCTGTAATACCAAGTATCTCTATTACAACCAGTAAGCTGTAATACCCCGTGTTCCCTCTTACTCCCAGTGAGCTGTAATACCCAGTATCTCTATTACACCCAGTGAGCTGTAATACCCCGTGTTCCCTCTTACACCCAGTAAGCTGTAATACCCAGTATCTCTATTACACCCAGTGAGCTGTAATACCCCGTGCTCCCTATTACACCCAGTAAGCTGTAATACCCAGTATTTCTATTACACCCAATGAGCTGTAATACCCAGTATCTCTATTACCCCCAGTGAGCTGTAATACCCAGTATCTCTATTACACCCAGTAAGCTGTAATACCCCGTGTTCCCTCTTACACCCAGTGAGCTGTAATACCCAGTATCTCTATTACACCCAGTGAGCTGTAATACCCAGTATCTCTATTACACCCAGTGAGCTGTAATACCCAGTATCTCTATTACACCCAGTGAGCTGTAATACCCCGTGCTCCCTATTACACCCAGTAAGCTGTAATACCCAGTATTTCTATTACACCCAGTAAGCTGTAATACCCAGTATCTCTATTACACCCAGTGAGCTGTAACACCCCGTGCTCCCTATTACACCCAGTAAGCTGTAATACCCCGTGTTCCCTCTTACACCCAGTAAGCTGTAACACCCAGTATCTCTATTGCACCCAGTGAGCTGTAATACCCAGTATCTCTATTACACCCAGTATCTCTATTACACCCAATGAGCTGTAATACCCCGTGTTCCCTCTTACACCCAGTGAGCTGTAATACCCAGTATCTCTGTTACACCCAGTGAGCTGTAATACCCAGTATCTCTATTACACCCAGTGAGCTGTAATACCCCGTGCTCCCTATTACACCCAGTGAGCTGTAATACCCAGTATCTCTATTACACCCAGTGAGCTGTAATACCCCGTGCTCCCTATTACACCCAGTAAGCTGTAATACCCCGTGCTCCCTATTACACCCAGTAAGCTGTAATACCCAGTATCTCTATTACACCCAGTGAGCTGTAATACCCAGTATCTCTATTACACCCAGCGAGCTGTAATACCCAGTATCTCTATTACACCCAGTGAGCTGTAATACCCAGTATCTCTATTACACCCAGTGAGCTGTAATACCCAGTATCTCTATTACACCCAGTAAGCTGTAATACCCAGTATCTCTATTACACCCAGTGAGCTGTACTACCCCGTGCTCCCTATTACACCCAGTAAGCTGTAATACCCAGTATTTCTATTACACCCAGTAAGCTGTAATACCCAGTATCTCTATTACACCCAGTGAGCTGTAACACCCCATGCTCCCTATTACACCCAGTAAGCTGTAATACCCCGTGTTCCCTCTTACACCCAGTAAGCTGTAACACCCAGTATCTCTATTGCACCCAGTGAGCTGTAATACCCAGTATCTCTATTACACCCAGTAGGGGCAGCAGGGTAGCATGGCGGTTAGCATAAATGCTTCACAGCTCCAGGGTCCCAGGTTCGATTCCCGGCTGGGTCACTGTCTGTGTGGAGTCTGCACGTCCTCCCCCTGTGTGCGTGGGTTTCCTCCGGGTGCTCCGGTTTCCTCCCACAGTCCAAAGATGTGCGGGTTAGGTGGATTGGCCATGCTAAATTGCCCGTAGTGTCCTAATAAAAAAGTAAGGTTAAGGGGGGGGGTTGTTGGGTTACAGGTATAGGGTGGATACGTGGGTTTGAGTAGGGTGATCATGGCTCGGCACAACATTGAGGGCCGAAGGGCCTGTTCTGTGCTGTACTGTTCTATGTTCTATGTTCTATCTCTATTACACCCAATGAGCTGTAATACCCCGTGTTCCCTCTTACACCCAGTGAGCTGTAATACCCAGTATCTCTGTTACACCCAGTGAGCTGTAATACCCAGTATCTCTATTACACCCAGTGAGCTGTAATACCCCGTGCTCCCTATTACACCCAGTGAGCTGTAATACCCAGTATCTCTATTACACCCAGTGAGCTGTAATACCCCGTGCTCCCTATTACACCCAGTAAGCTGTAATACCCCGTGCTCCCTATTACACCCAGTAAGCTGTAATACCCAGTATCTCTATTACACCCAGTGAGCTGTAATACCCAGTATCTCTATTACACCCAGCGAGCTGTAATACCCAGTATCTCTATTACACCCAGTGAGCTGTAATACCCAGTATCTCTATTACACCCAGTGAGCTGTAATACTCAGTATCTCTATTACACCCAGTGAGCTGTACTACCCAGTGTTCTCTCTTACACCTGGTGAGTTGTAATATTGTGTAAAGTGTCACTCCCTCTTTGGTATGCTCTTTTTACTCTGTATTGCAATGGCCGTGAACATATGTCAATTGCCTCAGCTTAAAAATGTGTCTTTGCAGTAAGCAAGGTACTGATGTACTTTTATAGATGCTGATCATTTATGTTCAGCATGAATGATACATTGACACTATGTATAGTCATATCTAATTTAATCCCACAGAGGATGCCAATGTCAACGTGTGGCAGGTCTGTTGTGTGAGAACTCAATGCATTTGTTGTAAACAGTCCTGAAGAACATCCTGCGTAAAAGCACAGCAGATAATGCAGGCACTGAAACTATCAAATGGTTACCTGTTTCACAGGGCCCCCTGTGTGTAATGCTGAGATTGCTTTCTCTGTTGCTGTGAAATACTTCTTTGAACCTACAGATGTTGGTGTAGGTCTTTCCATTGGATCCGCACACACTTTCCTGGGATCGGCATGTACATTGGGGTTCCGGGATCTCCCCAAGGAAGGCAGCATTGATGTCCAGCAGACAATTCAGGTCCTCTCCACACCTTCCGTAGAAGTGGTTGGTGTTGTCAAGGTCGCAGATTTGACCCTCGGCATTGCCGCACTCGGGGCAACAGTCGCAAGCGTCCAGCACTGTCCCTGCCAGGCACCCTGATATCTCGGGGCACAGCTCAGGCTGGCACACCCCACAACCATCTCCTTCCTGCAGGAGCCGCAGCCAGCCCCTGTGGTAAAGGCTGGGAAGAGCCTGTGTTGCTTGCACCAAAAGGAACATCACTGCAGCAGCGATCACGGAATTCATTTCCAGGCTGGAATATGAGGGAGTCAAGATCCAATGAATCCAAAGAGCCAAGCTCCAGATATTTTCATTCTTTTAAAAAAGATGAAGTGGTTAAAGTATAAATAAAACAAGTGATTGAAACCAAAGTCCAAGCAGTCTAAATAATCACTGGCCCAGTTACGTTGGAAGAATGTGATCAAATTGGTGAAAACAAGAACTCTCAGTACAGCTTGAACACAACCTCCGAGGGCATCGTGACGCACCAATGACAGCTTTGCCCTCGATTTCCTGAGGGGAGTTGGCACAAAGCAGGAGCTGGGCACTGAGCACGGCGGAGAGTCTGTCTACGTGTATCAGAACTTTCCCTTTTTCAGCTTCTCTCAGTTACAGAGCCCTGTGTGCCTGCCAAATCCCTCTCGTAATCAAACACTCATACCCTGTCACAGGAAAGACAGAGCAGCCAGATGGAACTTGATGTTATAAAAGCCTAGAATTTCCTAAAGAAAAGAGATCCCTTGTCCAGTCCTGATTTGTCAACCATGGAAATAATTTATTTATATGTATTGTTTTATTTGTTCATGGGATGTGGGCCTGGAGTCACATGTAGGCCAGACCAGATAAGGATGGCAGATTTCCTTCCCTAAAGGACATTCGTGAACCAGGTGGGTTTTTACGACAATTGACAATGGTTTCATGGTCATCACTAGAGTTTTTAATTCCAGATTTTTATTGAATTCAAATTTCACCATCAGCAGTGATGGGATTTGAACCTAGCATTACTCTGGGTTTCTGGTTTACTCGTCCAGTGACAATACCACAATGCCACCGCCTCCCCTTACCTGGTGACCTTTAAAAGGGTCACTGATAGGGCAGCATGTGGTGCAGTGGATAGCACCGGGACTGCGGCGTTGAGGTCCCAGGTTCGATCCCGGCTCTGGGTCACTGTCCGTGTGGGGTTTGCACATTCTCCCTGTGTCTGCGTGGGTTTCGCCCCCACAACCCAAAGATGTACAGGTTAGGTGGATTGGCCACACTAAACTGCCCCTTAATTGGAAAAAAATATATAATTGGGTACTCTAAATTTATTTTTAACAAAGGGTCACTGATACTTGGTTTGATACATGTGGCATAATCGATGACCTCACTGTGACCTCAAGTGGAACTTTGTTTGCCAGTCTTTTCTCAATTTAAACAATATGTACCCTGCCCTGCCCCCACCCTCCACCTATAAACATAGAAAAATACAGCACAGAACAGGCCCTTCGGCCCACGATGTTGTGCCGAACCTTTGTCCTAGATTAATCATAGATTATCATAGAATTTACAGTGCAGAAGGAGGCCATTCGGGCCATCGAGTCTGCACCGGCTCCTGGAAAGAGCACCCTACCCAAGGTCAACACCTCCACCCTATCCCCATAACCCAGTAACCCCACCCAACACTAAGGACAATTTTGGACACTAAGGGCAATTTATCATGGCCAATCCACCTAACCTGCACATCTTTGGACTGTGGGAGGAAACCGGAGCACCCGGAGGAAACCCACGCACACACAGGGAGGATGTGCAGACTCCGCACAGACAGTGACCCAAGCCGGAATCGAACCTGGCACCCTGGAGCTGTGAAGCAATTGTGCTATCCACAATGCTACCATGCTGCCCTTAAGAACAAATTAATCTACACTGGTGTACCGCAAGGATCTGTTTTGGGGCCACTGCTGTTTGTCATTTTTATAAATGACCTGGAAGAGGGTGTAGAAGGATGGGTTAGTAAATTTGCAGATGACACGAAGGTCGGTGGAGTTGTGGATAGTGCTGAAGGATGTTATAGGATACAGAGGGACATAGATAAGCTGCAGAGCTGGGCTGAGAGGTGGCAGATGGAGTTTAATGCGGAAAAGTGTGAGGTGGTTCACTTTGGAAGGAGTTACAGGAATGCAGAGTACTGGGCTAATGGCAAGATTCTTGGTAGTGTAGATGAACAGAGAGATCTCGGCATCCAGGTACATAAATCCCTGAAAGTTGCCACCAGGTTTATAGGGCTGTTAAGAAGGCATATGGTCAGTAGGGGGATTGAGTTTCGGAGCCAGAAGGTCATGCTGCAGCTGTACATAACTCTGGTGCGGCCTCTCCTGGAGTACTGCGTGCAGTTCTGGTCACCACATTATAGGAAGGATGTGGAAGCTTTGGAAAGGGTTCAGAGGAGATTTACCAGGATGTTGCCTGGTATGGAGGGAAGGTCTTACGAGGAAAGACCTCGTAAGGGGTCTTTGGGGCAGCAGGGTAGCATGGTGGTTAGCATAAATGCTTCACAGCTCCAGGGTCCCAGGTTCGATTCCCGGCTGGGTCACTGTCTGTGTGGAGTCTGCACGTCCTCCCCCTGTGTGCGTGGGTTTCCTCCGGGTGCTCCGGTTTCCTCCCACAGTCCAAAGATGTGCGGGTTAGGTGGATTGGCCATGCTAAATTGCCCGTAGTGTGCTAATAAAAGTAAGGTTAAGGGGGGGGTTGTTGGGTTACGGGTATAGGGTGGATATGTGGGTTTGAGTAGGGTGATCATGGCTCGGCACAACATTGAGGGCTGAAGGGCCTGTTCTGTGCTGTACTGTTCTATGTTCTATGTTCTAAAGGCTCAGGGACTTGAGGTTGTTTTCGTTAGAGAGGAGAAGGCTGAGAGGTGACTTAATAGAGACATATAAGATAGTCAGAGGGTTAGATAGGGTGGACAGTGAGAGTCTCTTTCCTCGGATGGTGATGACCAACACGAGGGGACATAGCTTTAAATTGAGGGGTAGCAGATATAGGACAGATGTCAGAGGCAGTTTCTTTACTCAGAGAGTAGTAGGGGTGTGGAACGCCCTGCCTGCAACTGTAGTAGACTCGCCAACTTTAAGGGCATTTAAGTGGTCACTGGATAGACATATGGATGAAAATGGAATAGTGTAGGTCAGATAGGCTTCAGATGGTTTCACAGGTCAGCGCAACATCGAGGGCCGAAGGGCCCGTACTGCGCTGTAATGTTCTATGTTCTAATGTTCTACTCCATTATTCTACCATAATCCATGTACCTATCCAATAGCCAAAGTTTAAAACCTTTTACTTTTTTAAGTCGTGTCCTCACTAAGGTCTGAAGGGGTATAAAACCTTTTACCCTGAATGCGAGGTGACAGCATTGTGCACTTCCAGGTCAGCTGGTGACCCAGTTTTGGAAATGCACCAGACAAACCTGTGTGAAATTTTCCATTTTCCAGGACTCCTGGATTATGGAATCTTTCCAGCCAAGGATCCAGCCCATTTTTGGGAATGAGGACGCTTCCACCAGACACACCCATCCCACAATGTCCATCCTGACTCAAGGCCATGTCCTGAAGCTGAAGGGTGATTGTGTTGAACCCATAGTCCCACCTAATTCTACCTCCCCCGGTCCTTTAATTATAATCTTCAAACAGAATAATTAACTTTATTGTACAAGTCTTTCAAAGGCAGTACAGTTGAGATCCATGAGGAGGTCCAACTAACTGCCAAGTAAATTTCTTGCAATGCTTTGGATCACAGGGATCATAATTCCCATCGGGACAGAGAGAGGAAAAGTTCCAGAAAAATTTCATATGAACTGCCGTCAGTGGCCCAGGGGTTTGAGAGCAGTAAACCCACCAGGGTTCCCAACTCCTGATCACAGTCCTTTCTGAAAGAAGGAGATTGGATAAGACCAAAGTCAAGCTCAGCTCTGAGGCCCCCTGTAGTTGGATAGCCTGCAATGTTGACTGTGTGGCTGTTCAATACCTCACACACTGAGCTCCAAACTGTTCTATTGTCAGGATGGGAGGTGGCAGGAGAGCAAGGGAGTGAGTGAGTGTGGGAGTGGAGGGCGAGGGTGAGTAGAATCAGGACTTTGGTTCTGAGATCTGCTATGCCACTTAACTCAGAATCTCCAAAAAACACCATCCATCACCTCCTCCAATCATCACCTTGTCCCCAAACACATCCTCCCCACTCACACTCCCAATCACTCCCTACCCATTACCCCCTCCTGTCTCACATCCTCCTCACCAGACACTTTCAATCACCCCCACCCATCACCCTTTCCCAATCACCCCCTCGCAACCATTCCCTCTGCAATCACATCCTCTCCATCACCCCCTACCCATCACCCCCTACCCATCACCCCCTCCCCAGTCACATCATCCCTATCACCCACTGTATATTTCCCCCTCCCCCAACCCCATCCCCCCATCACCTCTCCACTCCTCCCCAGCACCTCCCCCCCACCATGTTGTATCTTGTCGTTGCCACATTATATTATTCTGTCAAAGTGACAGGAAGATGGGGGCCCATCTGAAATGCCTCATGAGAAACAATAGTGTGCCTCCACACTCTTGTGTAACTCCAATGTGACCAGAGCACAGCTCTATAGAATTGCTGGCTGTTGCAGGATCGGCTTGCGATATCTCAGAGGTGGACATAGTTCACTCCTGACCAGTGGTCATGAACACACCTCCATCAGGAAAGAGAAAAGATAAAAAACCCACCTTTGACAATCACCGGGTGCCGATAACAATCCAGCTGAGCCGACAGCAGGCTGACTACGCAGAACTGCTCGGGAGAAGGATCCTAACAACCATTCTAATAACCAGGCTTGCACGGACTGGCTGTGCAGGCACTCCATGAGTGAACAGCAAATTGGGACTTGGCAATGATCAGCTCAGATCAGGAATTTGCTTATCCCAGCAGGGAACACAATCCCTGCACTTGGCTCCCCATTTGATTGAAGCAAGATTTGATATAATGACTGTTCTACTGGATTCCAGGGCTCCTGTTGATTAAGCATTGGTGGGTTGTTCCACACATAACATGATCAGCAGTAATAATGACCTGCAAGGGCCAAAGGTCACAAAAGTCAGAATAAGATTAACATTTTGGCAAAACAAAACCTCTGCAAGCAACGGCTTTAAGTAATTTGAGTATAATCCTGTGAGGCAATTGCTCCACATGTTTGAACTGGCTGATTGTCTGCATTATTTGCCTGAATGAATAAGTCAACTTAATTAAATATTTTCAATTGAATCTCATGGTTCTAAACTCAACCTGCTGCCTTAGCGTAAGAGAGCTTTCTGTGAACATGTGAAGAGCGAATCTACCTGTGAGCAGTGGGCCAGGTTTTTTCAAATTCTTCCACAAGATTTGGTGTCACCAGCATTTATTGCCCGTCCCTAGTTGCCCTTGAGAAGGTGGTGGTGAGCTGCCTTCTTTAACCGCTGTGGTCCATCTGTTGTAGGTGCTGCTAGAGAGGGAGTTCCAGGATTTTGATGCCACAACAATGAAGAAACAGCGTTACTGCTAAATCCGCCTTTTGTGGCTTCCTTGTTTGCGTTTTCATTCACCCGCTATTTGCACTTTATACACGGCAACGGTCATCTTTCTTTTTTTAGCCTTTCTCCTCTTTCCCCAGGTATTTGGACAGTGCTGAGTGTGTTAATCTGGACAGGAAGAGTTTTCCCAACATGGAGGTGGCACCGCGGCTCCACTTATAGAACATAGAACATAGAACAGTACAGCACAGAACAGGCCCTTCGGCCCTCAATGTTGTGCCGAGCAATGATCACCCTACTTAAACCCATGTAACCCGACAATCCCCCCATTAACCTTACACTACGGGCAATTTAGCATGGCCAATCCACCTAACCTGCACATCTTTGGACTGTGGGAGGAAACCGGAGCACCCGGAGGAAACCCACGCACACACGGGGAGGACGTGCAGACTCCACACAGACAGTGACCCAGCCGGGAATCGAACCTGGGACCCTGGAGCTGTGAAGCATTGATGCGAACCACCATGCTACCGAGAGGCCCCAAAGCATAGATCATATGGCTCTATTGTTTCAAAACAAGTGGCAAATGTGGTGAATGTAACTCTGTAATTCACACTGTATTGTATATACATGAGACCACGCATTTGTAAGCGCAGTTGCGTTGCCCGACCACTAGGGGGAGTAGCGCTGGGAATGCTTAGGAGTTTGTACAGGGCTCCACCCTTGGCTCCGCCCACGACTCCTCCCCCTGGACTGCTGTATAAATATCAATGCTCAGGGCCAGTCGTTCAGTTCATCGAGAGTTCAACGCGGAACAGGCTGGCTCTGTTGTAAGTAGATTAAAACCACTGCTCATATCTTAAAGCACGTGTCTAGTGACTTGATGGTTCCATCAGCAATTCAAGCATTTTGTTTGGAAAAATGATCATTATTCTGAAAGCTGAAGAGCAGCCCAAACAATGTTTAAATCTTCACTGAAGTACAACATTGCTCTGAGGTTCCCCCATCTGTCATATCCAGATACTGCACCACAATTTGCTGCAACCGATCGAATTCCGTCTCATTGAAAACCATCGGTGGAATTCTCCAGTCCTGAGACTAAGTGTTGAAGCTGGGGCAGGATTCGTGGACTTCTACCACAGCAAGGCTGGCGCCGCACCTGGACCGATTCAATTACTGTTGAGGGGCTAGCACTGGTGTCACATGGAACGCAATCAATTCCAATGAGAAATGGTGCCGGATTCGCCAGATTTGTGATTGACACTCAGGAGGCTGACAAGCTGCAGCTGCTTATATACACTGCACTCCCCACACACACCATCCCAGCCAACAAGATGGTACCCCGTTTGACGGATGAAGAGCCCAAGATCTGCTGAACACCATGGAGGAGAGGCAGGCGACACTGTACCCCAGCCTGGGAAGGGGACTGCCAGATACCGCCGTTTGCCGTTTGCCGTGACTGGGCACAGGTGGCAGAAACAATCAGTGCCATGAGCAACATCGCTCGGACCGGCCAGCAGTACCGTAAGAAACGACACAACTTCCTCAGGGTGAGTAGGCAGCACAATGCCCCTGGCACCAAACCACGTACCACACAACCGGAACCCGACCCCACCTCCCTCACCAGGTGGGCAGCCGAACCCCCACCCTGCACCAGCTGTCGGCAGTCATACTGGCCGCCATGGCCGGGTGCACTGAAGCCACCATCTACCCAGTCCCTGGGCTGCATGCGTCGGACTGTCGAACACTGTGCGTTTTCTGTTGTCCCCCCCCCCCCCCCCCCGCAAGGAGAATGCCGGCCATAACCGCTGGAGCAAGAGAAGACTGGAGGGGGGCCGCTGGACCCGCACACCTCACTGCAGCAGATCAGAGGGCCCTGGATGTGGTTGGCGAGCCTGAGGAAAGGGCCGTCGCCGGGGTGGAGATGGACGTCGGGCGAGGAAGTGAGGCCCCGCTGAGTTGTGTTTCCCCGGGGCACGTGTATCACCAACCTCAACCCCCCCCTCCCCCTGCACCACCTTCACCCTCACAGCATCCTGAGAGAATCATGGAATCTACAGTGCAGATGGAGGCCATTCAGCCCATCGAGTCCGCATCAGCCCTTGGAAAGAGCACCCTACCCAAGCCCACACCTCCACCCTATCCCCGTAATCCAGAAACCCCACCTAACCTAAGGGCAATATAACGTGGCCAATCCACCTAACTTGCACATCTCTGGACTGCGGGAGAAACCGGAGCACCCGGAAGAAACCCACGCGAACACGGGGAGAAAGTGCAAACTCCGCACAGACAGTGACCCAGCGGGGAATCGAACCTGGTACCCTGGCGCTGTGAAGCCACAGTGCTAGCCACCTGTGATACCGTGCTGCCCCTTTTTTTTTTCCAGAAAAAACTAAAGGGGAAATAGAGAACAAAAATAAGAGAACAACATCACCCTGTCTGCTCAAGCTCAGTGGTTTGAAGTATATTTGTTTCAATGCCAGACGTATAGCAGGTAAGGCAGATAAACGTAGAGCAATTATTAGAACTTGGAATTATGATGTTGTGACTATCACAGAAACATGGTTAAAGGAAGGACAGGATTGGCAGCTGAATGCTGGAGGATATAGATGCTTCAGGAAAGATAGAGGGGGATGTAAAAGGGGTGGGCGAGTAGCATTACTGGTTAAGGAGAATATTATAGCCGTACTGCGAGAGGACACCTCGGAGGGCTCATATAATAAGGCAATCTGGGTAGAGTTCAGGAACAGGAAGGGGCCAATCACAATGTTGACCGTTTATTACAGGCCCCCCAACTGCCAGCAAGAGATAGAGGAGCAGGTAGACAGAGAGATTTTAGATAGGTGCAAAAGTAACAGGGCTGTTCTGGTCTGAGATTTTAACTTCTCCTATATTGACTGGGACTCACTTAGTGTTAGGGGCCTGGATGGGTGTCAGGTGAGGTTGTAAGGTGTATCCAGGAGGCCTTCTTGATGCAATATGTAGATAGTCCAACTAGGGAAGGGGCAGTGTGGATCTGGTATTGGGGAATGAGCCTGGATCGTTAGTTGAGGTTTCAACATTCTGGAAGTTTTAGCGTACTTTTGGACAGGGATAAGGGTATCCCTCACGTTAAGGAGCTAAACTGGGGAAAGGTAAATTACAATAACATTAGACAGGAATTGAAGAATTTGGATTGGATGAGGGTGGGCCTTTTGGCAGGGCTAACATAAAGGGGAAATATACCGTAAATGGCAAAACTCTTCGGAATATAGAAAGTCAGAGCATTCTGGGCGTGCAGGTTCACAGCTCTTTGAAGGTGGCAACACAAATGGACAAGGTAGTCAAGAAAGCATACGGAATGCTTGCCTTCATTGGACGGAGCATCAAGTATAAAAACAGGCAAGTCATGTTGCAGTTGTATAGAACCTTGGTAAGACCGTCATTGGAATATTGCGCACAATTCTGGTCGCCACACTACCAGAAGGATGTGGAGGCCTTGGAGAGTATGCAGAGGAAGTTTACCAGGATGTTGCCTGGTCTGGAGGGTGCTAGCTCTGCGGAGACGCTGAATAGACGCAGACTGATTTCATTGAACGACAGAGGTTTAGGGGTGACCTGACAGAGGTCAACAAGATTATGAGGGGCATGGATAAAGAACAAAGAACAAAGAGAACAAAAGAAATTACAGCACAGGAACAGGCCCTTCGGCCCTCCCAGCCTACGCCGATCCAGATCCTTTAACTAAACATGTCGCCTATTTCCAAGGATCTACTTCCCTCTGTTCCCCGCCCGTTCATATATCTGTCTAGATGCATCTTAAATTATGCTATCGTGCCCGCCTCTACCACTTCCGCTGGCAAAGTGTTCCAAGCACCCACCACCCTCTGCGTAAAAACAACTTTCCACGCACATCTCCCTCAAACTTTCCCCCTCTCACCTTGAAATCGTGATCCCTTGTAATTGACACCCCCACTCTTGGAAAAAGCTTGTTGCTATCCACCCTGTCCATACCTCTCATAGAGTGGATGGGCAGGACAGTACTGAGGCAGTGCTGCACTGTCAGAGGGTCAGTACTGAGGGAGCGCTGTCAGAGGGTCAGTACTGAGTGAGTGCTGCACTGTCAGAGGGTCAGTACTGAGAGAGAGCTGTACTGTCAGAAGGTCAGTACTGAGGGAACACTGCACTGTCAGAGGGTCAGTACTGAGCGAGAGCTGCACTGTCAAAGGGTCAGTGCTGAGGGAGAGCTGCAATGTCAGAGGGTCAGTATTGAGGGAGTGCTGCACTGTCAGAGGGTCAGTACTGAGGGAGTGCTGCACTGTCAGAGGATCAGTACTAAGGGAGTGCTGCACTGTCAGAGGATCAGTACTAAGGGAGTGCTGCACTGTCAGAGGGTCAGTGCTGAGGGAGTGCTGCACTGTCAGAGGGTCAGTACTGAGGGAGGGCTGCACTGTCAGAGGATCAGTACTGAGGGAGTGCTGCACTGTCAGAGGATCAGTACTGAGGGAGTGCTGCACTGTCAGAGGATCAGTACTGAGGGAGTGCTGCACTGTCGGAGGGTCAGTACTGAGGGAATGCTGCACTGTCAGAGGGTCAGTACTGAGTGAGTGCTGCACTGTCAGAGGGTCAGTGCTGAGGTAGCACTGCACTGTCAGAGGTATTTTCTTTATTCATTCTTTCATGTGATGTGCATACTGCTGAATAAGTCATCATTTATTTCCTGTCTTGTTATGCTCTAGGTGTAGCATAAGCGGCTTCCTTGTGGTGCACTTGACAAAGGAAGGTTCAGACGTGGAGATAACTTCAACATGTTTATTAAACTATTTACACTACTATTACTCGGGTTCGACTCTACTGCTAATCCTACTATAGCAACCCAGACTGACGAACCAGTCTGCTACAATCCACGTGGTGGGAGTGATATTGAATCCACCCTGTGTCTCTACTCACTAAGTGTCTCCACTGGAAAGAGGAAGATCATGTGTGCTGTGTCCTTTATATATGGGTTGGTGTAATGCCCTCCTGTGGTCGTGTCACCTCTGTGTGTATCGTGAATGGCCATTGGTTGTGTCCTATCTAACTGTTCTATTGGTTGAGTGTGTGTGTGTCATGTCTCTGGTGCTACCTCTGGTGTCTAGCTAGTCTATATGTATCTGCATTAACCCCTTGTGTATTTACAGTGATGCACATCACCACATTGCCCAATCCTTGAGAAGGTGGTGTTAAGCTGCCTTTTTGATCCGCTGCAGTCCTTGAGGTGTTTGTACAACCGCTATGTTGTTAGAGAGAGTTCCATCATATTGACCCAGTGTCAGTGAAGGACGGGCGATATATTTCCAAGTCGGGGTTGTGAGTGACTTGGAGGGGAACCTCCAGGTGGTGGCATTCCCAGGTATCTGCTGCCCTTGTCCTTCTGGATGGTAGTGGTCGTGGGTTTGGAAGGTGCTGCCTAAGGTTGCCTGGTGAGTTGCTGCATTGCATCTTGTAGATGGTACGCGTGGCTGCCACTGTGCGTCATTGGCGGGGGAGTGAATGTTTGTGGAAGGGGTGCCAATCAAGCGGGCTGTTTTGTCCTGGATGGTGTCGAGTTTCTTTAGTATTGTTGGAGCTGCACTCATCCAGGCAAGTGGAGAGTATTCCATTACACTCCTGACTTGTGCCTTGTAGATGGTGGATAGGCTTTGGAGGGGTCAGGAGATGAGTTACTTGCCGCAGAATTCCCATGCTCTGACCTCTGAGGAATGGGAAAACTGGCTGATTTTGCCCATTCTAACCTAATGGCCCACTGATTATCATTCCATAGTCACACACCAGCTGAGGTGACCTACTCAGTATATACTGTGGATTGAGAGTTTAACATTCTGGCCAATGTGCACCCACTGGAGAAATGTAATGGACGTGTTTATTTGTGTTCATCACAACGTTAATTTACTTACTGGAGAGAACATTTTACTCTGTACAGAACACATTAGACAAGCAGCAACACAATTAACTCAAAGAACTAGGCTATGCTAGGCCCTGGAGCCAGGTCAGACTGCCTTGTAAAAACATATCAGTGCGCAAAACTAATATGGTGAATGAAATAAGCACAGCTAATCTGACAAAATGAGAATTGTAAACCGGCGGGAGAATGACTTACCCTCTGTGTCACATGTTTTATTATGTCCAATAAAATAAGGAACCTTCGCTTGGAATCTGTGCACACTTAACCCAGGATCCACACCGCCTGACTGCCTCCAGTTCAACATTCTCTGTTTCCATAGGGTCTGCTCTTCATCCCTCTTGCACCCCAATATCAGTGGAAGAATTTTCACCCACCTGGGCCAGAAAACAGTGGAGTTCTCTCCCTGAACGCTTCCTCCTCTCCATTTTTCCCTCTGTCTTTCATACCTTTCTCATGTGATTACTTATTCACGGTGATTTTAGTCAACTTTGACAGTTACTCTCTTCATGCCTTCATTCCACAGTGAAACACCTTGACACCACCGCAGGCAAGGGTCTGACACAAATGATGTCTCCACCCTGATAAGGTTCCTTCAGAAAACATGACCATCCCCATCTCTCCACTGGTGTAAATTCCCCCCTCAATTAGACACTTCCTCCACATAATCATCTTTCTCAATTCTGGGGTAAACCATGCTATACCTGCCTGTGAATGTTTGAGGTGGGCAGTGCAGAGGGTGCTTTACTCTGTATCTAACCCCAAACTGTACCTGTCCTGGGAGTGTTTGATGGAGACAGTGTAGAGGGAGCTTTACTCTGGATCTAACCCCGCGCAGTACCTGTCCTGTGAGTATTTGATGGGGACAACGTAGAGGGAGCTTTACTCTGTATCTAACCCCATGCTGTACATGGCCTGCAGGTGTTTGATGAGGATTGTGTAGAGGGAGCGTTACTCTGTATCTAACCCTGTGCTGTACCTGTCCTGGGAATGTTTGAATGGAGTGTAGAAGGAGTTTTGCTCTATACCTAACCCTGTGCTGTACCTGTCCTGGGAGTGTTTGATGGGGACAGTTTAGAGGAAGCTTTACTCTGTATCTAACCCCATACAGCACCTGTCCTGTGAGTATTTGATGGGGACAGCGTAGAGGGAGCTTTATTCTGTATCTAACCCCGTGCTGTATCTGTCCTGGGAGTGTTTGATGGGGACAGTGTAGAGGATGCTTTATTCCCTATCTAACCCCGTACTGTACCTGTCCTTGAGGTGTTTGTATGGACTCTGAGGAAGGCAGGGAGGCGAGATAGAGCCGAGACCCTATCTCCAACTGACAGTTTGAATGGACATTTTGCCTGGAGATTTGATTTGGAATGTTTTCCCAGTGCAATGTGCTGAACAAAACTAGAGGGTGTTGTGGATCAGATGTGTAGAGGAGAAGTGGGAGCTGATGAGAAGAGGAAAGGAGGAGAGTGGAGTGTTGGTGATTGGAGGAGGCAGGCTCCTGTGGCATTTGTCACACATTATTCAAGTACTATCCCTGGCCTGGTCCATACCTGAAATCCACACTCGGGCTCTCTCTCTCAGGAAGGAGGGTAGGCGGGAAGTGTCGGGGGGGGGGGGGGGGGGGGGGGGGGCATCACTGGCTAGTGACCATGGAGAGAAAACAGGGCTGTCCTTTCCCCCACCTCCATCAATGGCAAGCACCATGATCATAGAATCATAGAATCCCTACATTGCAGAAGGAGGCTATTCAGCCCCCCTGGGGGGGAGATTTGTTAGTACTCTTTGGGGGGGTTTAAACTAATTCAGCAGGGGCATGGGAACCTGGATTGTAGTTTTGGGGTGCGAGAGATTGAGAGTAGAGAGGTCAGGAGCACAGTTTTGACTTCGCAGGAGGGCGGCAGTGTTCAGGTCTGTGGTTTGAAGTGTGTCTATTTCAATGCCAGGAGTATACGAAATAAGGTAGGCGAACTGGCAGCATGGGTTGGTACCTGGGACTTCGATGTTGTGGCCATTTCAGAGACATGGATAGAGCAGGGACAGGAATGGTTGTTGCAGGTTCCGGGGTTTAGGTGCTTTAGTAAGGTCAGAGAAGGGGGCAAAAGAGGGGGAGGTGTGGCGCTGCTAGTCAAGGACAGTATTACGGTGGTAGAAAGGATGCAAGATGGGGACTCTTCTTCCGAGGTAGTATGGGCTGAGGTTAGAAACAGGAAAGGAGAGGTCACCCTGTTGGGAGTTTTCTATAGGCCACCTAATAGTTCTAGAGATGTAGAGGAAAGGATGGCGAAGATGATTCTGGAAAAGAGCGAAAGTAACAGGGTAGTTGTTATGGGAGACTTTAACTTTCCTAATATTGACTGGAAAAGATATAGTTCGAGTACATTGGATGGGTCGTTCTTTGTACAATGTGTGCAGGAGGGTTTTCTGACACAATATGTTGACAGGCCAACAAGAGGTGAGGCCACTTTGGATTTGGTTTTGGGTAATGAACCAGGCCAGGTGTTAGATCTGGAGGTAGGTGAACACTTTGGAGACAGTGACCACAATTCGGTGACCTTTACGTTAGTGATGGAAAGGGATAAGTATACCCCGCAGAGCAAGAGTTATAGCTGGGGGAAGGGCAATTATGATGCCATTAGACATGACTTAGGATGTGTTGGTTGGAGAAGTAGGCTGCAAGGATTGGGCACACTGGATATGTGGAGCTTGTTCAAGGAACAGCTATTGCATGTTCTTGATAAGTACGTACCAGTCAGGCAGGGAGGAAGGGGTCGAGCGAGGGAACCGTGGTTTACCAAAGAAGTGGAATCTCTTGTTAAGAGGAAGAAGGAGGCCTATGTGAAGATGAGGCGTGAAGTTTCAGTTGGGGCGCTTGATAGTTACAAGGAAGCGAGGAAGGATCTAAAGAGAGAGCTGAGACGAGCAAGGAGGGGACATGAGAAGTCTTTGGCAGGTAGGATCAAGGAAAACCCAAAAGCTTTCTATAGGTATGTCAGGAATAAAAGAATGACTAGGGTAAGAGTAGGGCCAGTCAAGGACAGTGGTGGGAAGTTGTGTGTGGAGGCTGAGGAGATAAGCGAGATACTAAATGAATACTTTTCATCAGTATTCACTCAAGAAAAAGATAATATTGTGGAGGAGAATGCTGAGACCCAGGCTATTAGAATAGATGGCATTGAGGTGCGTAGGGAAGAAGTGTTGGCAATTCTGGACAAGGTGAAAATAGATAAGTCCCCGGGGCCGGATGGGATTTATCCTAGGATTCTCTGGGAAGCCAGGGAAGAGATTGCTGAGCCTTTGGCTTTGATTTTTAGGTCATCATTGGCTACTGGAATAGTGCCAGAGGACTGGAGGATAGCAAATGTGGTCCCTTTGTTCAAGAAGGGGAGTAGAGATAACCCCGGTAACTATAGGCCGGTGAGCCTAACGTCTGTGGTGGGTAAAGTCTTGGAGAGGATTATAAAAGATACGATTTATAATCATCTAGATAGGAATAATATGATTAGGGATAGTCAGCATGGTTTTGTGAAGGGTAGGTCATGCCTCACAAACCTTATCGAGTTCTTTGAGAAGGTGACTGAACAGGTAGACGAGGGTAGAGCAGTTGATGTGGTGTATATGGATTTCAGTAAAGCGTTTGATAAGGTTCCCCACGGTCGGCTATTGCAGAAAATACGGAGGCTGGGGATTGAGGGTGATTTAGAGATGTGGATCAGAAATTGGCTAGTTGAAAGAAGACAGAGAGTGGTAGTTGATGGGAAATGTTCAGAATGGAGTTCAGTTACGAGTGGCGTACCACAAGGATCTGTTCTGGGGCCGTTGCTGTTTGTCATTTTTATAAATGACCTAGAGGAGGGCGCAGAAGGATGGGTGAGTAAATTTGCAGACGACACTAAAGTCGGTGGAGTTGTAGACAGTGCGGAAGGATGTTGCAGGTTACAGAGGGACATAGATAAGCTGCAGAGCTGGGCTGAGAGGTGGCAAATGGAGTTTAATGTGGAGAAGTGTGAGGTGATTCACTTTGGAAAGAATAACAGGAATGCGGAATATTTGGCTAATGGTAAAATTCTTGGTAGTGTGGATGAGCAGAGGGATCTCGGTGTCCATGTACATAGATCCCTGAAAGTTGCCACCCAGGTTGATAGGGTTGTGAAGAAGGCCTATGGTGTGTTGGCCTTTATTGGTAGAGGGATTGAGTTCCGGAGCCATGAGGTCATGATGCAGCTGTACCAAACTCTGGTACGGCCGCATTTGGAGTATTGCGTACAGTTCTGGTCGCCTCATTATAGGAAGGACGTGGAAGCTTTGGAACGGGTGCAGAGGAGATTTACCAGGATGTTGCCTGGTATGGAGGGAAAATCTTATGAGGAAAGGCTGATGGACTTGAGGTTGTTTTCGTTAGAGAGAAGAAGGTTAAGAGGTGACTTAATAGAGGCATACAAAATGATCAGAGGGTTAGATAGGGTGGACAGCGAGAGCCTTCTCCCGCGGATGGAGGTGGCTAGCACGAGGGGACATAGCCTTAAATTGAGGGGTAATAGATATAGGACAGAGGTCAGAGGTGGGTTTTTTACGCAAAGAGTGGTGAGGCCGTGGAATGCCCTACCTGCAACAGTAGTGAACTCGCCAACATTGAGGGCATTTAAAAATTTATTGGATAAGCATATGGATGATAAGGGCATAGTGTAGGTTAGATGGCCTTTAGTTTTTTTTTTCCATGTCGGTGCAACATCGAAGGCCGAAGGGCCTGTACTGCGCTGTATCGTTCTATGTTCTATGTTCTATGTTCTATGAGTCTGCACCGACCCTCCGAAAGAGCACCCTATCTTGGCCCACGCTCCAACCTATCCCCGTAACCCAATAATCACCCTAACCTTTTGGACACTAAGGGGCAATTTACCATGGCCAATCTATCTAACCTGCACATCTTTGGACTGTGGGAGCAAACTCCCACACCCGGAGGAAACCCACACAGACACAGGGAGAAAGTACAAACTCCACACAGTCTCCCAAGGCTGGAACTGAACACAGGTCCCTGGCATTGTCCATTGGAGCTCTCTGTGGTCCTGTACTACCATCTGGTGGTGTAGACCAGAAGTGCGACCAGTTCAGTCTGAACTCCATCCAGTTCCACGCAGGCTGCCATTCATTCCAGTCACTCGAACAACCACATGAAGGATCAGATGAGCCCTCAGCTTAATCCCTTATCCACATGAATGACTTGTAATAAAGACAACAGTGCACAGTATTAAAGAAAATGGTGACTTGTGCAGTGAGAGAGCAGGCAGTATGTGTTTATTTGTAAACAAATTTTATTACGGCATTTATATATATTCATCAAACACAACCATCAACCCCCCCCCCGCCTTCTGACTTCGTAACTATACTTGAAGAAGTCGATAACCGATTTCCATCTCCGGGCAAACCCGTCCACAGTCCTTCGCAAGGTGGTCTTGATTTTTTCTAACCGAAGGAATTCTCTGAGGTCGCTCACCCACACCCATGGTTTTGGCGGCCCCGAGTCTCTCCATTCCAACAGGATCTGTCTCCGGGCTACCAGAGAGGCAAAGGCCAAAATGTTGGTCTCTCTCACCCCCTGGACTCCCGGGTCTTCTGACACTCCAATAATTGCCACTTCTGGACTCGGGACCATCTTCACTCCCAGCCCCTCAGACATCACGTCAGCGAACCCCTGCCAAAATCTCTCCAGCTTCGGACAGGCCCAAAACATGTGGACATGGTTCGCAGCCCCCCCCCCCCCCTCCCCCCGCACACTGCCCACACCTATCCTCCACCCCTCAATAAACCTGCTCATTCTGGCCCTGCGGCCTACTATAAATTGAATGAGTCGAAGCCTGGCGCACGAAGAGGATGTATTCATCCTCCTCAGAACCTCCATCCAAAACCCAGCCTCCAACACCCTCCACAGCTCTTCCTTCTACTTCCGCTTAACCTCTCCGATTAGGGCACCCTCCTAGTCCATTAATTCTTTTTTTTAAAATAAATTTAGAGTACCCGATTCTTTTCTTTTCCAATTAAGGGGCAATTTACCGTGGCCAATCCACCAACCCTGCACATCTTTGGGTTACGGGGGTGAGACCCACACAGACACGAGGTGAAATGCAAACTCCACACGGACAGTGACGTGGGGTTGGGTCGAACCTGGTCCTCAGCGCTGTGAGGCAGCAGTGCTAACCACTGCGCAACCGTGCCGCCCCAGTCCATTAATTCTTTGTAAATCCCCGACACCCTGCCATCACAACCACCTTGTCCTGCAACTCCGGGGTGGCAAGTCAGGAAAGGACGCCACCCGTTTCCTCACATAGTTTTGCACTTGTAAGTACCAGAACCCATACCCGCTGGGCAGCTCATATTCCTCTACTAGTCCTTCCAAGCTCGGGAAGCTGCCCCCCACGAATAGGTCTCCAAACTGCTCAATCCCAGCCCGCCGGCACTCCTGGAACTCCGCGTCCAGCCCCCCCCCCCCCCGGAACAAACCTGTGATTTCCGCAAATCAGAGACAAAACCGAGGCCCCCTCCAGCCTCAGGTGCTGCCACCACTGTCCCCACACCCTCAGGGCCGCCACCACTACCGGACCTGTGGAATACCTGACTGCCGAGAACGGCATTGGCGTCGTCAATAATGCCCCTAAACCAGTGTCCTTACAAGAAGCAGCCTCCATCATAAGAACATAAGAACTAGGAGCAGGAGTAGGCCATCTGGCCCCTCGAGCCTGCTCCGCCATTCAATTAGATCATGGCTGATCTTTTGTGGACTCAGCTCCACTTTCCGGCCCGAACACCATAACCCTTAATCCCTTTATTCTTCAAAAAACTATCTATCTTTACCTTAAAAACATGTAATGAAGGAGCCTCAACTGCTTCACTGGGCAAGGAATTCCATAGATTCACAACCCTTTGGGTGAAGAAGTTCCTCCTAAACTCAGTCCTAAATCTACTTCCCCTTATTTTGAGGCTATGCCCCCTAGTTCTGCTGTCACCCGCCAGTGGAAACAACCTGCCCGCATCTATCCTATCTATTCCCTTCATAATTTTAAATGTTTCTATAAGATCCCCCCTCATCCTTCTAAATTCCAACGAGTACAGTCCCAGTCTACTCAACCTCTCCTCATAATCCAACCCCTTCAGCTCTGGGATTAACCTAGTGAATCTCCTCTGCACACCCTCCAGCGCCAGTATGTCCTTTCTCAAGTAAGGAGACCAAAACTGAACACAATACTCCAGGTGTGGCCGCACTAACACCTTATACAATTGCAACATAACCTCCCTAGTCTTAAACTCCATCCCTCTAGCAATGAAGGACAAAATTCCATTTGCCTTCTTAATCACCTGTTGCACTTGTAAACCAACCTTCTGTGACTCATGCACTAGCACATCCAAGTCTCTCTGAACAGCGGCATGCTTTAATATTTTATCGTTTAAATAATAATCCCGTTTGCTGTTATTCCTACCAAAATGGATAACCTCACATTTGTCAACATTGTATTCCATCTGCCAGACCCGAGCCCATTCACTTAACCTATCCAAATCCCTCTGCAGACTTCCAGTATCCTCTGCACTTTTCGCTTTACCACTCATCTTAGTGTCATCTGCAAACTTGGACACATTGCCCTTGGTCCCCAACTCCAAATCATCAATGTAAATTGTGAACAATTGTGGGCCCAACACGGATCCCTGAGGGACACCACTAGCTACTGATTGCCAACCAGAGAAACACCCATTTATCCCAACTCTTTGCTTTCTATTAATTAACCAATCCTCTATCCATGCTACTACTTTACCCTTAATGCCATGCATCTTTATCTTATATCATCTCCCATGCCAACCCACCCCCCACTACCCACTTCCTGACCATGGCTCTATTTGTTGCCAGGTAGTAGTTCATCAAATTTGGCAAGGCCAGCCCCCCCCCCCCCCCCCCCCCACCCCCCCTCTCCCCATGTCCCCCTCTCCAGCAGCACCTTCTTCACCCATGGGGCTTTTCCTGCCCACACGAACCCCGAGATCAATGCATTAATCTTCCTAAAAAATGCCTTTGGAATAAAAATCGGAAGGTCTAGAACACGAATAAAAACCTCGGGAGTACTGTCACCTTCACGGATTGCACCTGACCCCGCCAATGACAGTGGGAGCACATTCCACCTCTTAAAATCCCCCTTCGTCTGCTCCATCACCGCACCGGGCTCAATTTATGTAATTGCTCCCATCCCCGCACCACCTGTATGCCCAGATACTTAAAACTCACCCCCACTAACTTAAATGGCAGCTCGTCCAACCTCCTCTCCTGCCCCCTTGCCTGGATCGGAAAGACCTCACTCTACCCCATGTTTAACTTATACCCAGGGAACAGGCTGAATTCCAGAAAAATGTCCATGATCCCTCCAATACTTTCCAATGGGTCCGATACGTAGAGCAACAGATTGTCCGCAAAAAGTGAGACCTTATGATCCCTTATGAAGCCACTACCAACCCCTTGACACTCTAAGCACCATTGCCCGTGGCCCTATTCCCAAGGAAAAGAGCAACGGGGAGAGTGGGGATCTCTGCCTCGTCCCACGATGCAGCCTAAAATACCCAAACTCATCCGGTTCATCCTTACACTTGTAACCGACACCCGGTACGACAACCGGATTCAATCGACAAACCCCTGCCCAAACCCGAATCACCGCGGCACTTCCCACAAATATTCCCATTCTACCCGATCAAAGGCCTACTCCGCGTCCATAGCGACCGCCACCTCCACCTTCCGTCCCTCCGAGGGCATCATTCTAACATTCGACAGACACCCAACGTGAGGTGACAGATGCCTCCCCTTTACAAACCTCATCTGGTCTTCTCCCCTCACCCCTGGCACAAAGTCCTCAATCCACGAAGCAAAGATCTTTGCCAACAATTTGGCGTCTACATTCAGCAGTGATATTGGGCGGCAGGACCCATACTGCTCCGGGTCTTTATCCTTCTTCAAAATTAAAGATATCGAGGCCTGCGGTAATGTGGGGGGGGGGGGGGGGGGGGGAGATCCCCCTTCTCCCCGCCTTCTCCTCCTTTCCCCCCCTTCTCCCCCACCTAATTAAATGTCCTTACCATCAGGGGCCCATGTCTCCCAAAATCTTTTAATAAAATTCTACGGGGAAGCCACCTGGGCCCAGGGCCTTCCCTTCCTACATCGCCCCCAAACCCTCCATCACCTCCACCAATCAAATAGGTGCTCCCATCTCCTCTACCACGTCCTCCTCCGTCATGAGGATGTCCAATCCTCCAGGAATCTCCGCATTCCCTCCACCCCTGGTCAGGGGCTCTGATTTATAAAGCCTCCTATAAAATTCCTCAAATGCCCCGTTTACCGGGTCCAATACCACTCTACCCTTCCCGTGCTTCACCCTTCCAATCTCCCTCCTGCTTCCTGAGTTGGTTGGCCAGCATCCTACTAGCCGTCTCCCAGTACTCATACCCTGCCCCTCTGGCCTCCGCAACTGCCCTACTGCCTTCCCCATGGACATAGCCTGAACTCCATCTGAAGCTTCTGCCTCTCCTTCAACAATCCTGCCTCCTGGGCCTCAGAACCCCTGTCCACTTGCAGAGTGGACATCTCTGCTCACTCCTCCTTCTCCCTATGCACCCGGATCGATCTGAACTCCCCACTAATCACTGCCTTGATTGCCTCCCACAGCGTGGCAGCCGAGACCTCACCTGCATCATTTAGTTCCACATACCCACGAACGGCGGCCCTCACCCGCTCACATACCTGCTCATCCGCTAACAACCCTGCGTCCAGCCTCCACTGCGGGCACTGGGCTGCCTGCCCCGATCCATTTGCAAGACCACCTAATGCAGTCCGTGGTCTGAAACCTTGACCACCGAGTATCCCGAGTCCACCAATCCCGCCAGCAGTCTTATCCAGCAGGGGCTGGTTTAGTACAGTGGGCTAAACAGTTGGCTTGTAAAGCAGAACAACAACAGCAGCGCGGGTTCAATTCCCTTACCAGCCTCCCCGAACGGGCGCCGGAATGTGGCGACTAGGGGCCTTCATTGAAGCCTACTTGTGACAATAAGTGATTATTATTATTATCCAACACCATGTAATCGATCGGCCAGTACATCCTGTGCACAGGGGAGAAGAATGAAAACTTCTCATGGCAGCACGGTAGCACACGTGGCTAGCACTGTGGCTTCACAGCGCCAGGGTCCCAGGTTTGATTCCCCGCTGGGCCACTGTCTGTGCGGAGTCTGCACGTTCTCCCCGTGTCTGCGTGGGTTTCCTCCGGGTGCTCCGGTTTCCTCCAACAGTCCAAAGACGTGCAGGTTAGGTGGATTGGCCATGATAAATTGCCCTTAGTGACCAAAAATGTTTGGAGGGGTTATTGGGTTATGGGGATAGGGTGGAAGTGAGGGCTTAAGTGGGTCGGTGCAGACTCGATGGGCCGAATGGCCTCCTTCTGCACTGTATGTTCTATGTTCCTTTGCCCTCTGTCTCCCAAACCTCCAGAGGTCCACCCAACCATGCGCTCCATAAACCCCTTCAGCTACTTCGCCACCACCGACACCCTCCCCAACATCAAGCTTGACCGGTTCAAACCTGGTTCAGTGACTGTGGTAAAACCACCCCCATAATCAACCAGGGCGAGTCCAGGTCCGGGATCTTCCCCAGCACCCAGATCATAAATCCACATCATCCCAATTGTGGTGATATGCATCACTGTAAATACACAAGGGGTTAATGTAAATACACTACAACTAAGTAAACACTAGAGGGAGCACCACAGACGTCATGACATGCAGACATACAGCTAATGAACACATAGAATAGGACACGACCAATGGGCAGTCAAGACATCCAGAGGTGACACTACCACAAGGGGGCATTACACAACCCATATATAAGAACAGGGTACACATGCTCTGTCTCTTTCCATAGGCGACACCTAGAGAGTAGGACAGGGGCAGATCAGAAGCATCACACCCAGCACGTGGCCTAGAGCAGACAGGTTAGTTAGACTGAGTTACTATAGCAAGATTAGCAGGAGAGTCAAACTCATAGAGAACTGTGCTAATGGTTTAATAAATCACATTGAACTTACTTCAAAGTCTGGAGTATCTTTTGGTCAAAGCTGCATCGAGTTGCAGCCTGTGTTATCCCAGAGTATATAACACAACATGGTACCAGTGAGTGCCTGTTGAATCTATATAGTTCAACTCAGCAAGATCCGTGACTACCAGCAACAGCACCCAGGCAAGATGATTGAGATTCCGGTTCCTCAGCAGCTCAGGTACCACGGCAATCTCAGTGCCAAGTGGCGGGCATTCAAGCAGAGATTTGAGATTTACATGGTAGCTTCCGACCTAGATGGCGTGACCGATGCTGAGACGATAGATCTTCTACTCACCATTGCAGGTGAAAGTACAACAGAAATCTTCAACTCCTTCAAGTACTCCAAAGGGCAGGACAAGAGAGACTTCCAGACAGTCCCGACAAGTTTGAAAACTACTGCGAGGTGAACACAACAGAAATCGGTAAAACTGGCGCCCATACGCACCACGAGGCAAAGGTAGGCTTGCAAAAGAAGCAAACGGCAATTTTGATTGGCAGCCATCTTGCGCAAGGAGCCGCACATGCGCAGTTCCCGAGAAGACGCGAGCCGACGAAAGTGTTTTGTGCATGCGCAGTTGCGAAAAGAGCGCACAGTGAAGGAAAAGCAATCTGCGCTTGCGCAGTCCATTCCTACGCTCTCCATCGCAAGCGTCATGACACCAGAGGCCCCGGACCACGCCCACTTAAAAGGAAAATGTCCGAAACTAGTGAAAAAAAATGTTAAAGCCGGAAAACACAATTCTTTCACCTGGAACGACAGCACAATGCCTGAACTTCGACAAGTAGCTGAAAGTAACCTCCACAGAACCCTGCAACAAGCAGTTAGCACCTCCCTGAGATGATTTAGTCCTTGAGGACTACGACTCAGACGATGATTTCATCATTGGACGTGGCGACCTCAGTACCAAATCTGAACCGCAACAAGATGTGTTGTACAGTGAAGAATCTGACACAGACATGGACGAGTTCTTTGGATTTGAGGATCCTCAGCCCAGCATAGAGGACATCCCGACTCATGAGTACAGGATTCTGCTGCGGCCTGACGGCAAGAGACAGAGAGCGGTACAAGCCCAAAGAGAGCAGCGTGACACCAAGAGAGTCGTCCACGCACCACAAAGAGTCCCCGACTCCGCACAGAGAGTGGTCCACGCACCACAAAGAGTCCCCGACTCCGCACAGAAAGCGATGACAGACTCCACAGCAAGACCACTGCACGACTCCGTTGAGAGCACAGATCGACTCCATAGCGAGACACTGCATGCCTCCACAAAGGGAACGATGCCAGACTCCACAGAGAGAGCGATACAAGCCTCCACAGCGAGCTTGTTGACTGACTCCACGATGGAGGCAACGCAAGACTCCAGAGCGCAGTCCTTGCATGAACAAGACTATGAAGGTCTAGCAACCTTATCTGAGCAACCAGCAGCAGACGATGCAAGTCTACCACGCTCAAGTGCACAGCAAGACGACTATGACAGCCTACCACGCTCACGTGAACAACAAAAAGACTATGACAGTCTACCCAGATTATTTGAGCCACCAGAAGAAGACTCTGACAGTCTACCCAGCTCATCTAACCAACAAGAAGACACTGAATGTCTACCTACTGAATGTGCGACAAGTGACAAAAGCTTCACAATTCCCAGACAAGATGTGCGACATCTCAGCGAGACTGACAGATCTCAGCAGGTATATACAGAGGCACTCGACAATCAAAGCGAGGCTACTAGTGACTCCAGTGACACCACGTTAATTCAAACCTCATCTACTTGAGCCTCTCCACAAGAACCTGAAACGACTCCAGACGGGGTGCATCAAGAAACCAAAGCTGATTCAGGTGAACCAGAAAGGGCTCCAGACGGGGAGCATCGACAAGCCAAAGATGATTCAAGTGAACCGGACATGACTCCAGATAGGGAGAGCTGAAGAATCAGAGACGGCACGCTCAATGAAACAGCAGACGCCACAAAGGATACTGACACAAGTAACTTTGTGAAGGACTCGAATTCTCCACTCGGTGTGGTCATTGAGCGCAACAAACACAACAACAAAACCTACAAAAACAACAACAAAGACAATAACAAGAAGTGTACCAGAGGCAACAAACAACAAGCAAGCCAATAACAACAATGACAACAACAATAGAGCACCAACCCCGGTACGACATGGTACAACTCTGCCCATGAAGGACAATGTTACTGCTCAGCTCAGATCAATGGCGAGAGTACAAACATACCATTGCATGTCAACGCATCTGACCAATTCACATTTGCTGCAGTACGGACAAGCAAACCAGCTTTCAGGAAAGATATCATCAAGAATTGCTATCACAAGCAGAAAAAAAAAAGAGTCCACCTCTGACAAGGAAGTGATTTGACCATTTGAACACTTCCTGATAACTTCTTGGTTATGTAAACAATAGGACACTGACGGCATTCACAAGGGACTGACAACATCAACATCGACACTTCCATAACAGCACAAGAAAGCCATTCAACCATGTAAATTCACGATCTTTGGAGTCATAACTATTATTTGGTATTGTATAATCCTCAACGTCATCATAACTATTATTTGATCTTGTATAGTCATCACAATCATCATAACTTGCACATGTCATCACTTATTTACCTGTTTTGTTCAATTTTTCTTGAACACTGTACAGAAAATACGTAACATGAAAAAAGAGGGATGTGGTGATATGCATCACTGTAAATACACAAGGGGTTAATGTAAATACACTACGGCTAAGTAAAAACTAGAGGGACCACCATGAACACATGGAATAGGACACGACCAATGGGCAGTCAAGACACCCAGAGGTGACACTACCACAAGGGGGCATTACAGAACCCATATATAAGGAGAGGGCACACATGCTCTGTCTCTTTCCACAGGTGACACTTAGAGTAGGACTGGGGCAGATCAGAAGCATCACACCCAGCATGTGGCTTAGAGCAGACTGGTTAGTTAGACTGAATTACTATAGCAAGATCAGCAGGAGAGTCGAACTCATAGAGAATGGTTCAATAATGGTTCATTAATGGTTCAATAAATCACATTGAACTTACTTCAAAGTCTGGAGGATCTTTTGGTCAAAGCTGCATCGAGTTGCAGCCTGTGTTATCCCAGAGTACATAACACAACACCAATTTGGGGCATAAACATTTACCAGGACCACTGGCATCCCCTCCAGCTTCCCGCTCCCACAGGGGCTGTTTTTCACAGGGCTAAATCGCTGGCTTTGAAAGCAGACCAAGCAGGCCAGCAGCACGGTTCGATTCCCGTAACAGCCTTCCCAAACAGGCGCCGGAATGTGGTGATTAGGGGCTTTTCACAGTAACTTCATTAGAAGCCTACTTGTGACAATAAGCAATTTTCATTTTTCATTTCATTTCACTCACCATCACGTACCTTCCCCCTGAATCTGCTACTATATTCCCCACCTCAAATGTCACCCATTTATTTTTTATTAATAATAATAATAATAATAATAATAATAATAATAATTGTTGGTAGTGTCAGAAATAGGCTTACATTAACACAGCAATGAAGTTACTGTGAAAGGCCCCTAGTCACCACATTCCGGTGCCTGTTCGGGTACACAGAGGGAGAATTCAGAATGTCCAAATTACCTAACAAGGACATCTTTCGGGACTTGTGGGAGGAAATCGGAGCACCCGAAGGAAACCCGTGCCGACACGGGGAGAACGTGCAGACTTTGCACAGACAGTGACCCAACTCGGGAATCAAACCCTGGTGCGGTGAAGCAACAGTGCTAACCACTGTGCTATACTGCCACTCTTATCATGCTGCCATCCCATGCGTCTTGCCCTACCCACCTTTTCCTTCGCCTTGTCTGATCCCCGATCTTCAAGTGTGTTTCATGTAAAAAGGCCACGTCCGCCTTCATGCTCCATACGTGAGCGAACATCTGCGACCGTTTACCTGGCCTATTCAGCCCCCGGTCCATGCCACGCACCCCTCCAGGCCCACCCTCAGATATCCACCGTCAGCACTCCCTCCCAAGGTACGCCATAGCAACACCTTTGTCAGCAACCCCCCTCCCCCCTGAACAAGTCAACAACCCATGCCCCCTATATTACACGAACAACCTGATCACCCTCCACTGCGCCCACGTTAACTAGCCCGCCCAGCTAGTCTGGCCGCATCCGCCCAAGGGTGTCTAAACATCCTATCACACCCCCCCCCCACCGCTGATTCCCCTCCCTGCCACTCGCACACCTCACAACCAACAACGAAACAAGAAGAAAGGTGCACTCACCTTCAACGCAACAAAACATCAAACACCTCGAAAGTGAAAGATTCTCCAACAACCAACAAACAAAAAAAAGATGGAAGAAACAACGGACAGAAAAAGCACCCATCTCCTCACTCCTCCTCCACAGTTCAATGTCCTCCTTCTCCTGCCAGTCCATTGTCTCTTAAAAACTCCATCGCCTCCTTTGGTGTTCCAAAATAATGTTCTCGGCTATTAAAAGTCACCCAGAGGCGGGTACAACATCCCAAACTTCACCCCCTTTTTAAAGAGGTCAGCCTTCACCCGATTAAACCCGGCTCTCCTCTTCGTCAGGTCCGTGCTCAGTCCTGGTAGGCTTGAAGCTCGTTCCCCTCCCCGGTGCACCTCCTCGTCTGCCTCGCCCATCTCAACATCTTCTTCCTATCCAGGAACCGGTGAAGACGCACTATTATCGCCCTCGACGGCTCATTCGCCTGCGGCTTCCTCATCAGCGCCCCCTCCCCCATCAACTTTTCCAGCATCTTGGCTACATATGTGCAAGGGTCCGCTTCCTCAATGCCTTCAGGCATCCCCACAATTCTTAGATTCTGTCTCCAAGAGCGATTCGCCACCTTCTCCTTTAACCGCTTCTGGTTCTCTGGCATCAGGCCCACTTCAGCCACCAATGAGGCAAGCTGCTCCTCATGCTCCCCCCCCCCCCCCCCCCCCCGCTTCCACTTTACAAATAGCCAGGCCCTGGGACTCCAGCCTCTGCACCACAAGGTTAATTCCCACTTTTAACGGTACCACCGCCTTGGCCTCCTTCCTCTATCAGCTAAACCTTTAATTTAAATAGACCACCAATTGGTCCGTCGACCATTGGGCCGACAGGACAGACCCTTTACCCTCCGCCATCTTGACCCACGTCGCATGGGAATTCTCCTGCTCGAACATCTCCCTTCTTTGCAACCTACTTCTGGTCCGTGGATCCATCCACCAGCCCTACCAGCCTAGTTTAACTTTTCTCCAATCCCTCCTGCACCATTTTCCCACAAAACATCCACCCTACAAACCGGGAAAAGGTCCGAAAAAACACCCACGAGCAGGAGCTGCCAAATGTGCGACCACTTACACCGTGGCTGCTACCGATAGTCCGGGCAGTATGTGTTTAGATTAGTGACTTAGAGGGAGGGTCAAATTCAGATTTTTTGGTTTTGTCTAGAGAAATAATGTGCGCTATGTGGGGGATGTTTGTGACAGGACTCGTCCATCTGAGTCATTGTAAGCCTTACACTCTGGTTTTGAATGTGGATGAAGTTCCCTGGTGTCCCAGTGTCCTCAGTATCCAAGTAACTGGCAATACACACCAGCAGGCATATCCTGGTACCTGACCTTGGTTCATGAGTAACCTACATTGGATGTTGAGAGGGTACGTCAGCAATCTAAGTACATGAAGCCTGGAATGGTGGAAGAGGCAGCTAAAGCTAGCAAGCGAATAATGACCCTTGATAATGGCCCTTGACTCTTGAGAAGGTCAAATTTGAACTGAGGGGAAGGATGGAGGGGGTTCTACAATTCATGGGTGTTATTCATTATGCACATTCGAGAATTGTTGGATTACATCGAACTTTGAGGGGGCTTGGGAGAGTTGGAGGGAGGGGGACTGCAGGCGTTAATGGTGACTATGGGTGATTCCTGATTCCTTTTTGTTATTTATTTATGTTAACATGCGGGCTAATGTTTCAGGGTTTGGTGGGAGGATGGTAGTGGCCTTTAGTTGTTATTGATTTGGGGATTGACATTACATTCGTTACTAATTATTGTTTATTGTTGGTGGGTGTAAATTTGGAAGAAAACGTGAAAAAGGGGGAGAATAAAATATTTTTAAAAACATGCAACTACACTGGAAACACTGCATCCAGGAGACAAAGTCAGGATCAAAATTCCTGATGGAGGATGGTCTGCCCTGCAGAAGTTATTCATCAAGCAGCACCACGCTCGTATGTCATTCAAACAGATGAAGGGTCAATTGTTCGACATAATCGTCGAGCACTTTTGAAATTCAAACAGCATAACAACATCTTTCTAGATCTACAACTCCATGAAAGTATTTTCAACGATACGATGACATCTTCGAAAGTTGTTGAAGATTTACAGAGGACATTAAAAACCTCTGAGTCTCCTCTTCATGGTTTTTGAAGGTCAACCAGGAAAAGACGGAAGCCGGACAGACTCAATTTGTGAATCGTACCTGTTGAATTTTTTCGTTATTGATTTTTCATTACGTTAAATTCATATACATATCATGTATTGTACCAATATTATACATTTTTCCTTTGTAAGCAGAAAAGGAATGTTAAAAAAAGGGGATGTAGTGATATGTATATAATCAGGCTAGTGAAGGGTTAATTATTACATCTCTGTGTAAGTCAAACACTAGGGGGCACTACCACTTCTCTGTATATAAATCAGACCATGAGGGAATTCTGGGTATAGCATAAGGAGAAAGCATGATAACAGCATTAGGAGACGATTAGATTAGACAGAGTTAACATGAGGTTAGATCATAGTGTAGTTTGTGAGTACTACCAGATAGATTCAATATTACTTAATTATTAACTGTAGTTCAGTAGAGTGTGCAAACTTTTTCATTTGATCAGTAGTTTCAGAATAAAATAGTTTTGTTTCAATCTTATGATTGGTGAATTCTTTGTCAACAACATATCGGATCATTCTGGAATAAAATACAAAGAACACAACATATTACCACCAAGGGTAATATAACTTGTCACAAAAACATTCCACAAACTAATCTTCAGGACCATTCTGTCAATTTGATTGTCCCAGTCGGTATGAAGATTAAAGTCTCCACAGTTATTATATTGTCTTTGCTACAAGCTCCAATAATGCCTTGTTTAATGATCTGTTTAACATATAACTACTGTTCGGATGCCAATAAACTATATTACTACTGTTTTCTAACTCTTGTTATTCCTAATTTCCATCCACACTAATTCTAATTCATGATCTTCAGAAGCCGCATCCTTTTTCACTAACATCCCTGTTTCAACTTTAACTATCAGGGTTACGCCATTCCCTCTGCCTTTCCCAATTATTGTGAACTCTGGAATATTTATTTACCAACCTCGATCACCTTGTAACCATGGGGCTGGATTCTCTGCCCCGCCGCACCACATTTCTGTTTCAGCCCACCGTTACGCTGCTGGTCAATGGGGTTTCCCATTGTGAGGCAGCCCACGCCGTTGGGAAACCCCCGGGCTCGCAGCAAAATGGAGCATCCCGACGGCGGAGAATCCAGCCCTATGTCTCAGCAATGGTGATTAAATCTAAATTATTAACCTCTATTTGTGTCATTAGTTCATCTACCTAATTGCAGATGCTTCATGGACAAAGATAAAAAAGTTTTCATTTCATTATTTTACTTCGACTCCCGGCAATGGCCTTTTCCGCTTACATATATTTTTAACTAAACTCTTTTGTTCATTTCGGTTTGTCTTTACCCACATAGTTTTACTGCTCTGATACCTCAACCTTTCTCTTTGGATTTCTAAAACTCCTTTCACATGAATCCTCCCCCTCCAACCCACAGTTAGTTAAAGCCCTGTACACAACCCTGGCTATACAATTGGTCAGGGCACTGATCCCAGTCTGGTTCATGTGCAGCCCATCCCGAGAGAATAGCTCACCCTTCCTCGAGTACTGAAGCCAGGGCCCCATGAATCGAAAACCCTGCTTCTCAACCTATCTTTCAGTCATGTGTTAATCTGCTTAACCCTGTGCCAGTTGATGCGATTCTCAGCAAACAATCCAGAGATGATCAGCGTTGATGATGTGTTTTATAATTTGGTCTCCAACTCTTCAAAATCTTTCAGCTGGACATAATTTCTGATTCTAACAATGTTGCTGGTCCCCACATGGATCAGGACAACTGGAGCGTCCCACTCCAAGTTACTCTGAGATATTCTCCAAGCTACTCTGAGATATTCTCCAAGATGTGAGAAGATGCCCTTAATGCAGACATCAGGCAGACAACACAAACTTCAGAACTCCTGGTCATGGCTGCAGAGCACAGTATCTAGACTCCAACAATACTGTCTCTTATCACAACTACATTTCTCTGGATGTTTCTGTGGTCATTTACATCAATCCGAGAGGTAGCAAGCACCTTGTATCTGTTGGAAAATCTCTGGGACAGAAACTGAAGCTAGGGCTAAGGCTCCACACACACACACGTGATCACAGAAAAATAAGGTGAGCCTCTCAAACAGAACATACGTGAGACTATCCGTTTTGTCATATGCCCTTGCAGTGACATCAACGATTTCAGCTCTCAGTTTTTCTTATTTTTGGAAGGTGTTGTTGAAGGCACCTTGGTGAGTGACTACAGTGCATCTTGGAGATGGTGCACATGACTGCCACTGTTTGTTGATGGTGGAGGGTTTGAATGTGTGTGGAAGGAGGAGCAATCGTGTGGGCTGCTTTGTCCTGGATGGTGACGAGCTTCTTGAGTGTTGTTGGAGCTGGTCTCATCCAGGCAAGTGGAGAGTATTCCATTGGACTCCTGACTTGTGCCTTGTTGATGGTGGACAGGCTTTGGAGGGGTCAGGAGGTGAGTTACTCACCGTAGGATTCCTCGCCTTTGACCTGTCCTAGAACATAGAACATAGAACAGTACAGCACAGAACAGGCCCTTCGGCCCTCAATGTTGTGCCGAGCCACGATCACCCTACTCAAACCCACATATCCACCCTATACCCATAACCCAACAACCCCCCCCTTAACCTTACTTTTATTAGGACACTACGGGCAATTTAGCATGGCCAATCCACCTAACCCGCACATCTTTGGACTGTGGGAGGAAACCGGAGCACCCGGAGGAAACCCACGCACACAGGGGGAGGACGTGCAGACTCCACACAGACAGTGACCCAGCCAGGAATCGAACCTGGGACCCTGGAGCTGTGAAGCATTTATGCTAACCACCATGCTACCCTGATAGCCACAGTATTGATATGGCTAGTCCAGTTCAGTCTCTAATCAATGGTAACCTCCAGGATGTTGATGGTGGGGGATTCAGCGATGGTAATGCCATTTACTTTTGTAGACACTGGTGTCGGGATAACTAACTGCTGCTCTCCTTGTTGAACCCGTGGTGTTAGGTCTGACAACACGACGACCATTAGCACCATTATGAGTGATTATGTCTTGCGAAGGTTTTCCTTTGTTCGGGAGTAGCTGGTCGACTCATTACCATGGTCAATGTTATCTTGAAACTGCTGCAAGCCTTCAGGTGCCTGGCTGAACCATTTCCTACTCAGCACAGAAAAAAAAGCTTTATAAAATATTCCTGTTGATGAATAAATGTATATGTACTTTCCGCCAAGTCTTGACTGTGGCACCAGCTCAGAAAAAGGGAGGTGGCCACGGGGAGAGGAAGAGGAAAGAGTAGAGGTGGGAAAATGGTCCTGTACCCAGTGGGGGTGAATGAGGTGTTTAAGGACTTTTACAGCAAATTATGTGAGTCGGAACTCCAGGCAAGAGGGCAGGAGAAGAGACTGGGAGAGCTGCCGTTTAGAATGGTAGGAAGGAGCTTTCGGTATCTGGGAATCCAGGTGGCCCGGGAGTGGGAGGCACTGCACAAGTTAAACCTATCCCGGCTGGTAGAACAAATGAAAGGGGACTTTAAGAGATGGGACATGCTCCCGCTATCACTGGCGGGGAGGGTACAGACCGTGAAAATGACGTTCCTCCCCATCTTCATCCCAAGGGCCTTTTTCAAGCGGGTGAATAAAGTTATTGTGGGCTTTCTATGGGCGGGTAAAACCCAGCAAGTGAAGAAAGTGTTGCTGGAGCGCAGTCGGGGGGAGGGTGGGTTGGCGCTGCCGAACTTTTACAATTACAGCTAATACAGCCATGATTAGGAAGTGGGTAGTGGAAGAGGGAGGTCTGGGAGCGGATGGAGGCGGCGTCCTGTAAAGACACAAGTTTGGCAGCACTGATATCGGCACCTCTTTCGTTCTCGGCGGCTCTGAGAATCTGGGGACAGTGGAGGGGATATAAGAGAGTGGAGGGAGCATCGGTTTGCACCCCGATTTATAATAACCATCGGTTTGTACTGGGTAGGTTGGATGGTGGGTTCCGGAGATGGCATAGGGCAGGAATTAGGAGGATGGGGGATCTATTTATAGATGGGAGCTTCCCTAGCTTGAAAGCTTTGGAGGATAAATTTGAACTGCCAGCAGGGGATGAGTTTAGGTATCTGCAGGTGCGAGACTTCTTGAGAAGGCAGGTTCCAGCCTTCCCGCTGCTGTCGCCATGGGGGATACAGGATAGAGCAGTCTCCAGTAGCTGGATGAGAGAGGAGAAGGTATCAGATATTTACCAGGAACTTTTGGATGCGGAGTAAACTACGGTGGAGGAGCTTAAGGGCAAGTGGGAGGACGAGCTAGAGGCGGGTCTGCGGGTGGATGCCCTAAGCAGGGTTAATACATCCTCATCATGTGCCAGGCTTAGCCTGAACAAAGAACAAATAAAGGTACAGCACAGGAACAGGCCCTTCGGCCCTCCAAGCCTGCGCCCACCATACTGCCCGTCTAAACAAAACTCTTCTGCACTTCCGGGGTCCGTATCCCTCTATTCCCATCCTATTCATGTATTTGTCAAGATGCCCCTTAAACGTCACTATTGTCCCTGCTTCCACCACCTCCTCCGGCAGCGAGTTCCAGGCACCCACTACCCTCTGTGTAAAAAACTTGCCTAGTACATCTCTAAACCTTGCCCCTCGCACCTTAAACCTATGCCCCCTAGTAATTGACCCCTCTACCCTGGGAAAAAGCCTCTGACTATCCACTCATAATTTTGTAGACCTCTATCAGGTCGCCCCTCAACCTCTTTCGTTCCAATGAAAACAAACCGAGTTTATTCAACCGCACCTCATAGCTAATGCCCTCCATACCATGCAACATCCTGGTAAATCCCTTCTGCACCCTCTCCAAAGCCTCTACATCCTTCTGGTAGTGTGGCAACCAGAATTGAACACTATACTCCAAGTGTGGCCTAACTAAAGTTCTATACAGCTGCAACATGACTTGCCAATTTTTATACTCAATGCCCCGGCCAATGAAGGCAAGCATGCCGTATGCCTCCTTGACTACCTTCTCCACCTGTGTTGCCCCTTTCAGTGACCTGTGGACCTGTACACTTAGATCTCTCTGACTGTCAATACTCTTGAGGGTTCTACCATTCACTGTATATTCCCGACCTGCATTAGACCTTCCAAAATGCATTACCTCACATTTGTCCGGATTAAACTCCATCTGCCATCTCGCCGCCCAAGTCTCCAAACGATCTAAATCCTGCTTTATCCTCTGACAGTCCTCATCGCTCATCGCTATCTGCAATTCCACGAACCTTTGTGTCGTCTGCAAACTTACTAATCAGACCAGTTACATTTTCCTCCAAATCATTTATATATATTCCAAACAGCAACGGTCCCAGCACTGACCCCCAACATTGTGACTGCACCCTTCTTATTCCTGATCTCGACCCACATAGCCTCGCTGCCCTCTGAGGTGTCCTCCCGTAGTACAGCTGTGATATTCTCCCTAACTTGTAGCATAACTCCGCCACCCCTTTTACATCCCCCTCTATCCTGCCTGAAACATCTCAATCCTGGAACGTTTAGCTGCCAATCCTGTCCTTCCCTCAACCAGGTCTCTGTAATGGCAACAACATCATAGTTCCAAGTACTAATCCAAGCTCTACGTTCATCTGCCTTACCTATTATACTTATACTATTAAAACAAATGCACTTCAGGCCACCAGTCCCGCTGTTTTCAGCAACATCTCCCTGTTTGCTCTTCCTCAGAGCCATACTGGCCCTATTCCCTAGTTCTCCCTCAATGCTTTCACCTTCTGACCTATTGCTCCGGTACCCACCCCCCTGCCATACTAGTTTAAACCCTCCCGTATGACACTAGCAAACCTCGCGGCCAGGATATTTATGCCTCTCCAGTTTAGATGCAACCCGTCCTTCTTATACAGGTCACACTTGCCCCGGAAGAGCTGCCAGTGGTCCAGACAACTGAAACCCTCCCTCCTACCAGCTGTTTAGCCACGTGTTTAGCTGCTCTATCTTCCTATTTCTAGCCTCACTGGCATGTGGCACAGGGAGTAATCCCGAGATTACAACCCTTGAGGTCCTGTCTTTTAACTTTCTGCCTAGCTCCCTGAACTCCTGCTGCAGGACCAGTTGCCCCTTCCTGCCTATGTCGTTAGTACCAATATGTACTACAACCTCTGCCTGTTTGCCCTCCCCCTTCAGGATGCCCGCTACCTGTTCGGAGACATCCTGGACCCTGGCACCAGGGAGGCAACATACCATCCTGGAGTCTATTTCACGTCCACAGAAGCACCTATCTGTGCCTCTGACTATAGAGTCCCCCATGACTATTGCTCTTCTGCGCTTTGACCCTCCCTGCTGAACATCAGAGCCAGCCATGGTGCCACTGCTCTGGCTGCTGCTGATAGGCTATCCCCCCCGACAGTATCCAAAGGGGTATACCTGTTCGAGAGGGGGACAACCACAGAGGATTCCTGCATTGACTGCCTGCCCCTTCTGGTGGTCACCCATTTCTCTGCCTGAACCTTGGGTGTGACCACATTTATATAACTGCTATCTGTGACACTTTCCGCCACCTGTATGCTCCTATGTGCATCCAACTGCTCTCCAACCGAACCATGCGGTCTGTGAGGAGCTCCAGTTGGGTGCACTTTCTGCTGATGTAGCCATCTGGGATGCTGGACGCCTCCCGGACCTGCCACATCTCACAGTCAGAGCACTGCACCCGTCTAATTGACATTACGTTCATTAATTAGTAAATTAAATTTAAAAATAATTTTTTTTAAAAAGTTATGTTTCCTAGCTCTTGATTTCGACTATAAATGTTTATGCTAAATACAGTACTCTCCAATCTCTGGCTTAGATACCCCTCTAAATTATAGTAAGAAGTCTTACAACACCAGGTTAAAGTCCCACATGTTTGTTTCAAACACTAGCTTTCGGAGCACTGCTCCTTCCTCACTTTAACCTTGTGTTGTAAGACTTCTTACTGTGCTCACCCCAGTCCATCACCTCTAAATTATGATTAAGTCATTAATTATGTTTAATTAGTTTAACAATGTTTAATTTTTAAATTTAGTGCAGATTCCCTATCAGCCAATCAGGTCACAGCTTTCCTGTGACGTCACTTTTCAGTTTTTTTCCCCCTCCCCGTCGGATCACTCGGAATAGCAGAATATCTGTCACTTACAATACAATTGATACAATTCAAGGTAGTCCACTGGGCACACATGACGGTGGCCCGGATGAGCAAGTTTTTTGGGGTAGAGGACAGGTGTGCGAGGTGCTTGGGAAGCCCAGAAAATCATGTTCACATGTTTTGGGCATGCCTGAAGCTTAGAGGGTTTTGGCACCACGGTTTCGCTAAGGCAATGTCCACGGTGCTTAAAACACGGGTGATGCCGAGTCCAGAGGTGGCGATCTTTGGAGTGTCGGAAGAGCCGGGTGCAGGGGGCGAAAGAGGCCAATGTCTTGGCCTTTGCCTCCCTGGTAGCCCGGAGACGGATCTTATTAATGTAGAGGGACTCGAAGCCCCCGAGTGTAGAGACCTGGGTTAGTGACATGGCTGGGTTTCTCAGTCTCGAGAAAATAAAGTTCGCCTTAAGAGGGTCAATGGTTGGGTTCACCCGGAGGTGGCAGCTGATTGTCGACTTTCTTGGGGAAAATTAAAATGTCAGCAGAAGAAGAATTCCGGGCGGGGGGGGGGGGTGGGGGGGGGGGGGGGGGGGCAGGGGGCGGAAAGAGGGCCAGATTGTTCTTTTATGGTAGGGGTGTGTGAAGATTGTGATGGGGTGGAAATGTTTACTGTACCACGTTTATGTCACTGTTATTGCTATTATTCTAAAAACTTGCAAATACCCTAATAAGAATATATTTTTTTAAAAAGTCTTGACTGTGACAGGAAATGACTTGATTCATCATTCAGAACCAGACGCCTCCCTGTGGATTATTAACACATTTTCATATTGAACGGCACCACGGTGTTGATCGTGGGGGATTCAGCAATGGTGATGCCATTCAATGTTAAGGGGAGACGGTGAGAATTCCTCTTGTCAGAGATGGTCATTGCCTGGCACTTGGGTGGTATGAATGTTAATTCTTACTGAATGTTTCCTGGATCTTGCTGGTTGATGTTGTCAAAATAACTAATCTAGAAACTAGCAGGTAAATAGTTATTGGTCGCATTAAACAGCAACTGGTGCGGGTACTTACTGCACCCTCACACTGTGTATCACCCAGTTCCACCTCTCCTATACTGCAAATCACCCAGTGCACCCTTTTCCCATACACTATGAATCACCCAGTGCCCCTCCTCCACTCCCACACTGGGAATCACCCAGTACTCCATCCCCACACTGTAAATCACCCAGTGCCCCTCCCACATCTGCGCACCGCTAATCATCCAGTGCCCATTCCCCACCTCACATTGGAATCACCCTGTGCTCCACCAGTGCCTGCTCCCCCCACCCACACAGTGAATCACCCTGTGCCCATTGCCCTGTGAATCTCACAGTGTGCCCACCTGCACACTGTGAATCACCCTGTGCCCATTGCCCTGTGAATCACAGTGTGCCCACCCGCACACTGTGAATCACCCAGTGCCCCATCACCCAAAATGTGAATCACCCAGTGCCCCCCCCCCCCCCACACTAAATCATTCAGTTCTCCCACATCCCACACTCATAAGAACATAAGAACTAGGAGCAGGAGTAGGCCATCTGGCCCCTCGAGCCTGCTCCGCCATTCAATGAGATCATGGCTGATCTGATCTTTTATGGACTCAGCTCCACTCTCCAGCCTGAACACCATAACCCTTAATCCCTTTATTCCTCAAAAAACTATCTATCTTTACCTTAAAAACATTTAATGAAGGAGCCTCAACTGCTTCACTGGGCAAGGAATTCCATAGATTTACAACCCTTTGGGTGAAGAAGTTCCTCCTAAACTCAGTCCTAAATCTACTTCCCCTTATTTTGAGGCTATGTCCCCTAGTTCTACTTTCACCCGCCAGTGGAAACAACCTGCCCGCATCTATCCTATCTATTCCCTTCATAATTTTATATGTTTCTATAAGATACCCCCTCATCCTTCTGAATTCCAACGAGTACAGTCCCAGTCTACTCAACCTCTCCTCATAATCCAACCCCTTCAGCTCTGGGATTAACCTTGTGAATCTCTAGGTTCTGATTCACTCAGTGCCCCACACCCAGTTTCCTTTCCCCACTGTAAATCATCCAGTGCCACCTCTCACATTCTGTGAATCCGACAATACCCCTTCCCCACCCACTGAATCACTCAGTGGCCTCGCCCACACATTAAATCACCCAGTTCCCCCTCCCCACATTGTAAATCATGCAGTGTCCCCTACCCACACTGTAAATCACCCAGTGCTGCCTCTCCAAACACTGTAAATCATCCAGCTCCACCTCACCCCACACAGTGAATCATCCATTGCCCCACTCCCTCCACCACACTGTAAATCACCCAGTGCTCCCCCTCCCACACTGTGAACCGCACAGGGTCCCCGTCCACACGCTATGAATCACCCAGTGCCCATTTCCCATCCCACACTTTAAATCATCCAGTTCCCACTCCCCCACTCTGTAAATTACACAGTACTCCTTCCCGCTGCAAAACTATGAATCACTCAGTGCCCCCTTCCACATTCTGTAAATCAACCAGTTCCACCTCGCCCACACAATTAATCACCCAGTGCCCTCTCCCCACAATGTAAATCATCAAGTTTCTTCTCCCCAACACTTAAATCACCTAATACTCCCTCTGCCCACACTGTAAATCGGCCAGTTCCCCCCTCAGCCACACTGTGAATTACCCAGTGTCCCCCCCCCACAGTGAATCACCCAGTGTCCACTCCCCCACACTGTGAATCACCCAGTGTCCCCTCCCCCACAGTGAATCACCTAGTGTCCCCTCCCCCACACTGTTAATCATCCAGTGTCCCCTCCCCCATACTGTGAATCACCCAGTGCCTCCTCCCCCACACCAAATCACCCAGTGACCCCCCCATACTCTAAATTACTCAGTACCCCCTTCCTTCCCACACTGCAAAGCACCCAATTCACCCTCACATTGTTGAATCACTACAGTGCAGAATTTGGCAAATCGAGTCTGCAACAACCCTCTGAAAGAGCTTGCTATGCAGGCCCACCCTATCCGCATAACCTAACCTGTACATCGGGACACTAAGGGCAATTTATCATGGCCAATCCACCAAACCTGCACATCTTTTGACTGTGGGAGGAAACCGGAGCACCCGGAGGAAACCCACGCACACACGGGGAGAAAGTGCAAACTCCGCACACAGTCACCTGAGGCTGGAGTTGAACCAGGGACCCTGGAGCTGTGAGGCAGCAGTGCTAACCACTGTGACACTGTGCTACTGGTAAATCACCCAGAGACCACTCCTCCACACAGTGAATCGCCCAGTGCCCCCTCCCCTACACCGTAAATCACCCAGTGTCCCGTCCCCTCCGTGACACTGGAAATGCCCTTCCCTCACTGGCACGTGTCCCTTCCCCAGGGGTATTTGCCCTGACAGTGCCTGCTGTCAGCTTCCTCTGTTGAAATGATTGATTATTGCAGCCGAAAGCACTGGAAAAAGAGCAAAATACATGAAAAATCCAGTTCTGCCACCTCTCTGAATCGGATGTGGACATTCACAGCTGTTTATAATAAACATTAAGGATTAAATTCCCCCATTTCCCTATTTTTACACAATGGTGTAGAATGGGAGGACGTGGTGTGGGGGGTGAGGGCGGGGAATGTTGTGTTGGGAAGATGTTGTGTCAGGGAGGGGGCGTTCTGTTGTACCGGGGGACGTTATGTCGCGGGGGGGGGACGTTGTGTCTGGGGGGGGGGGAAATATCTAGAAAAATCTGAAAACCACAAAATTGTGTAATTCATAAGGCAGCAGGAATGTAGTAAACTCTTGTTTATTAAACTTCTTAGAATTATTTTGTATACAACAATAATCTGGTGAGACTGAGATGCTTGTGCAGCAGACTGACCATGTGTAATGTCCTTAACATCATCAAAAAACAACTTCAAAACAACAACAGGGCAGAAAGGGTGACAATTGTTATATTCACAAGTTTAAACCCCCCCACAAGTTTTGATTCTTCATCCATTGAAATGTTTTTCATTGTGACAGAAATCAACAGACTGAATGCTCGGAATATAACACCTACTCATAACCCTTATTTCACATCTCTTCCATCTGACTCTCTCACCCTGCAGAGTTCTGGAGACAAGGAACCTGAGGTTTTTGTGTTTGCTGTGGGAATGCTGAAGCTTTATTTATTGTCCATTCCGAGTCATTGCTTTATTAAATGAGCTGTGTTGTTAAACTTTTTACAATGATGTGTTTGGCGGGTGTAAGAGATAAGCATCCAGCCCGATAAATATCGTCTTACCTCAAGGCTGCGGTTAATCTACTTCCAGTGTGGATGTACCTTCCCAGTAAGGGTTTCACACTGGGAACACATTGTTGTTAAAAAAAAACACTTCATCATGCCGCTTTCTAAAATGTGAGTTTATATACCTATACATGTTGAAAAAGTAACATTCTTTACATGTGGAGTGGCTGTGGGGTACAATTCATGGTTCAAAATTACTGACAACCCATCGTGGACTGAGCTACGGAGAACTCAGAATAAGGAATGAATAGAAGAAATAAAGAGATATCTGCCAAAACTAAAATGGGAATGAGATTGGTTGGAAGCTATGAGGAAAAGCACTGAATCTTCTGTCATTTAAAATATACAAAATTAACAGCTTTATTAGATATGAAAGAGACAGGATTGCAAAGTAATATATATAAGCGCCGATACACCTGCCCTGGGATGAGGTTAAGTGGAGGTATCGATATTACTACACCCTGCTCAATGCACTGGACAGAACAGGCACCCACAAGATTAACGCAACCACTAGAGCCCGAATTAATGTTCTTCCATCTCATAGTCGAAACATTTGGCTCTCATTTAGTATTCTCTTTGTATTTTACAGGCGCGTTGTTCTATTTAAATCCATTACACCTCTGCTAACCATGAGTGGATCAGGACGCTCCAGAATTAAACAGTACAGTATAAATATGTGTCAGCAAATGCCCAGGACACCCCAGCAGGCAAAGGCTCGCTGGAAAACTCCAGTCCCCACCCAAACACCTGATCAACAGCCCCCCACCCCAACAGAACCCAGATAATGTGCAACAGAAAGGTATTCACCATGAATGGAGGTCAATAAACTGATTGGTGAGCATCAAATTAATCATTATAAATCTGGGTCCACTTTGTTCAGCTCAAAGGGGCAATGTGTCGGGGGGACGTTGTGCTGTGGGGAACGTTGTGCCAGAGGAGGGATGGACATTGTGCCAGCGGGACGTTGTGTGGGAGGACGTGGTGTGGGGGGTGAGGGCGGGGAATGTTGTGTTGGGAAGATGTTGTGTCAGGGAGGGGGCGTTCTGTTGTACCTGGGGACGTTGTGTCGAGGGGGGGGACGTTGTGTCTGGGGGGGGGGGGAATATTGTGTCGGGGGGGATGTTGTGTCGGGGGGGATATTGTGTCAGGGGGGGGGGATGTTGTGTCGGGGTTTCATTGCGTCGTGGGTGGACGTTGTATGGTGGGGGAGAGACGTTGCATCGAGGGGACGTCCTGTCTGGGGCCGTTGTGTTGGAGGGGATGTTTTTTCAGGGGGGACATTGTACTGTGGAGGACACCATGATGGAAGACGGGTTGGCGTGGCAGTGTGTCGGGGGGAGGTTGGTGGGACGGTGTGTCAGAGGGCAGACAATTTGTATGGGGGTAATAGTTACTTGTAAGAAGCAGTTACTGCCCCCATTAATCTTTTGCCACACAGCAGCTGGAAAAGTAATAAGAAAAGTTATATAACATTTTGAACTCAGTGTAGAACACGGTGGTTGGGGGGTGGTGGAGAGACTCATTTATAAGACAAGGCACACTTTCCTTCCCCCAGTGAAGGTTGTGACAGTTTCCCCAGTCTTCAGCTGTCTGTAATTCAGTGAGCCACAGTGTTTTTATTGTGCTGCAGGATATGTCAGCACACACTGATTCCTCTGCACTCCACTCCGATCTTTTCCATCAATCAGTAGAAGTGGCGCCTGTGTGTGATACTCGACAATCTCTGCCACTGACCTGAAGTTCTGTGGAAAGAACCAGAAGGATTGTCTGTCATGTCCATGTTTTAAAGGGTAAAGCTCAGGAGTCAGATTGGATTCAGAAAGCCTTGTGTTTTAATCTTTAATCTAATAAACCTGTGGTGAATGTGATTCACACTATATATAGTTGCCAATATCACTCCATGTATATATGTTCGTGATCTACTCATTGTAAGTGCATTTGCACTATCCGACCACCAGGGGAGTCGCTCTGTGAGTACGCGAGAGTTTGTACTGGGCTCCGCCCAGGACTCCTCCCCCTGGGACCGATGTGTAAAGATCAGTGCCTTAGAGCCAGCCTGCCAGTTCACCTGAAGTTCAACGACGAATAGGCTGGCTCTATTGTAAGTGTATTAAAGCCTCTGTTCAGATCCAACTACACGTGTTCGCTGAATTGATGGTTCCATCAAAACCACCGGATCGAACTCAGTGGAATATTGCGTCCAGTTCTGGGGGCTGGACTTTAGAAAGGATGTCGAAACATTGCAGAGGCCACATGATAGCGAGGCTAGGAATAGGGAGAGAGTGCAGTTGAATACGTGGCTGCAGGAATGGTGTAGGAGGGAGGTCTTCATTGGATTGTATTTGGTAATTGGAGCGCATTCTGGGGAAGGTGGGACCTGTACAAGCAGGACGGGTTGCATCTGAACCAGAGGGGCACCAATATCCTGGGAGGGAGGTTTTCTAGTACCCTTCGGGAGGGTTTAAACTAATTTGGCAGGGGAATGGGAACCGGACTTGTAGTCCAGCAACTAAGGTGGCCGATGTTCAAGACATCAAAGCACGTAGTGATGCAGTGGGGAAGGTAACACTGACAAAGGAGAGTACTTGCAGGCACGGAGATGGGTTGAAGTGTGTATACTTCAACGCAAGAAGCATCAGGAATAAGATGGGTGAACTTAAAGGCATGGATCGGTACTTGGGACTACGATGTGGTGGCCATCACGGAAACTTGGATAGAAGAGGGGCAGAAATGGTTGTTGGAGGTTCCTGGTTATCAATGTTTCAATAAGATTAGGGAGGATGGTAAAAGAGGTGGGGGGGGGGGGGGGTTGCATTGTTAATTAGAGATAGTATAACAGCTGCAGAAAGGCAGTTTGAGGAGGATCTGCCTCCTGAGGTAGTATGGGTTGATGTTAGAAATAGGAAAGGAGCAGTCACCTTGTTGGGAGTTTTCTAAAGGCCCCCCAATAGCAGTTGAGATGTGGAGGAACAGATTTTGGAAAGGTGCAGAAGTCACAGGGAAGTAGTCATGGGTGACTTCAACTTCCCAAACATTGAGTGGAAACTCTTTAGATCAAATAGTTTGGATGGGGTGGTGTTTGTGCAGTGTGTCCAGGAAGCTTTTCTAACACAGTATGTAGATTGTCCGGCCAGAGGGGAGGCCATATTGGATTTAGTACTTGGTAATGAACCAGGGCAAGTGATAGATTTGTTAGTGGGGGAGCATTTTGGAGGTAGTGACCACAATTCTGTGACTGTCACTTTAGTAATGGAGAGGGATAGGTGCGTGCAACAGGGCAAGGTTTACAATTGGGGGAAGGGTAAATACAATGCTGTCAGACAAGAACTGAAGTGCATAAGTTGGGAACATAGGCTGTCAGGGAAGGACACAATGAATGTGGAACTTGTTCAAGGAACAGATACTACGTGTCCTTGATATGTATGTCCCCGTCAGGCAGGGAAGAGATGGTCGAATGAGGAAACCATGGTTGACAAGAGAGGTTGAATGTCTTGTTAAGAGGAAGAAGGATACTTATGTAAGGCTGAGGAAACAAGGTTCAGACAGGTTGCTGGAGGGATACAAGATAGCCAGGAGGGAACTGAAGAAAGGGATTAGGAGAGCTAAGAGAGGGCATGAAAAATCTTTGGTAGGCAGGATCAAGGAAAACCCCAAGGCCATTTACACATATGTGAGAAATATGAGAATGACTAGAGTGAGGGTAGGTCCGATCAAGAACACTAGCGGGAGAGTGTGTATTGAGTCAGAAGAGATAGGAGACGTCTTGAACGAGTACTTTTCTTCAGTATTTACGAATGAGAGGGGCCATATTATTGGAGAGGACAGTGTGAAACAGATTGGTAAGCTCGAGGAGATACTTGTTAGGAAGGAAGATGTATTGGGTATTTTGAAAAATGTCAGGATGGACAAGTCCCCCAGGCCTGACGGGATATATCCAAGGATTCTATGGGAAGCAAGAGATGAAATTGCAGAGCCGTTGGCAATGATCATTTTCGCCCTCACTGTCAACAGAGGTGGTACCAGGGGATTGGAGAGTGGTGAATGTCGGGCCCCTGTTCAAAAAAGGGAATAGAGATAACCCTGGGAATTACAGGCCAGTTAGTCTTACTTCGGTGGTAGGCAAAGTAATGGAAAGGGGACAGGGGGATAGGATTTCTGAGCATCTGGAAAGACACTGCTTGATTAGGGATAGTCAGCACAGATTTGTGAGGGGTAGGTCTTGCCTTACAAGTCTTATTGAATTCTTTGAGGAGGTGACCAAGCATGTGGATGAAGGTAAAGCAGTGGATGTAGTGTACATGGATTTTAGTAAGGCATTTGATAAGGTTTCCCATGGTCGGCTTATGCAGAAAGTAAGGAAGCATGGGATAGTGGGAAATTTGGCCAGTTGGATAACGAATTGGCTAACCGATAGAAGTTAGATGGCGGATGGCAAATATTCAGCCTGGAGCCCAGTTACCAGTGGCGTACCGCAGGGATCAGTTCTGGGTCCTCAGCTGTTTGTGATTTTCATTAACGACTTGGATGAGGGAGTTGAAGGTTGGGTCAGTAAATTTGCAGATGATACAAAGATTGGTGGAGTTGTGGAGAGTGAGGAGGGCTGTTGTCAGCTGCAAAAAGATAGGATGCAGAGCTGTGCTGAGAAGTGGCAGATGGAGTTTAACCCTGAAAAGTGTGAGGTTGTCCATTTTGGAAGGACAAATATGAATGCAGAATACAGGGTTAATGGTAGGGTTCTTGGCCATGTGGAGGAGCAGAGAGATCTTGAGGTCTATGTTCATAGATCTTTGAAAGTTGCCACTCAAGTGGATAGAGCTGTGAAGAAGACCTATGGTGTGCTAGGGTTCATTAGTAGAGGGATTGAATTTAAGAGCCGTGAAGTGATGATGCAGCTGTACAAAACCTTGGTAAGGCCACATTTGGAGTATTGTGTGCAGTTCTGGTCGCCTCATTTTAGGAAGGATGTGGAAGCTTTGGAAAAGGTGCAAAGGAGATTTACCAGGATGTACATGGATTACAGTAGAATGATGGGGTGTAGATTAATTTGTTCTTAATCTAGGACAGAAGTTCGGCAGAACATCGTGGGCCGAAGGGCCTGTTCTGTGCTGTATTTTTCTATGTTCTATGTTCAAGATAGTATCAGGAATGGAGGAATTTCAATTACAGACGAGAAAAGTTGGGATCATTCTCCTTAGAGTAGAGAAGGTCAAGGAGAAGATTTAATAGAGATGTTCAAAACTGCAAGTGTTTTTGTCAGTGATTTTAGGGAGAAACTATGTGACTTTTGCTGAAAAGATAGAGAGATTGCTGACACATTCATCAGGACAAATGCAAGAATGCCAAAATCCAAACTCTAACAACAATTTACACTGCAGGAGAAACAGGTGCTGATTGGTTAATAAGTCCACTCTGATTGGCCGAGGCATTGAAATGGAGAAAATATTTCCAGGGACAGGAGGATGAGTACCAGACGCAGGTTGAAGGTGGGGAGGGGAGATGTTTTTCTCAATGAGGTGTCATGAATTGGAGTGCACGGTTTGAAAAGGTGATGATGGCAGTGACTTTAAAATGGGAATTGGATGGAAGGCACGGTGGCGCAGTGGTTAACACTGCTGCCTCACGCTGCCGAGGAGCCGGGTTGATCACGGTCCCGTGTGGAATTTGCACATTCTTCCCGTGTTTGCGTGGGTCTCACCCCCACAACCCAAAGATGTGCAGGGTAGGTGGATTGGCCACGCTAAATTGGCCCTTAAGTTTAAAAAAAGAATAGGGTACTTTAAATTTATTTTTAAAAAGAGAATTGGTATATATTTGAAAAGGAAACATTTTAATTCATTAAAATAAATCTGATGAAATATTAAGAAACCAGAAAGCATTAAACTCACTTCCTTTCCTCTCAATCCTGTTCCCAACAAGTAGACATCCGAGTCCTCCTGATAACGGATCTGAATATTGTATACTTTATATCCGAACAGCACCATCAGGACGTAAGGTTGCTGAGTGCTTCTCCTCGAGCTGTCTCTCACCAAGAAAGTACCATCCTGAGAAACACAGAGTGTGAACAACTTCTTAATCAATATATAACATTGCAGCATGAAGCTAGCACCTCATGTGCAAGAAGGTTGTGATACTTTGTGCAATGTTTGGAGAGCTCACCAGGTGGAGCCATCTTCTAATAATAATAATAATAATAATAATCTTTAATAGTGTCACAAGTAGGCTTATATAAACAATGAAGTTACTGTGAAAATCCCCTAGTCGCCACATTCCGATGCCCTGTTCAGATACACTGAGGGAGAATTCAGAATGTCCAATTCACCTAACAGCACATCTTTCGGGACTTGTGGGAGGAAACCGGAGCACCCGGGGGAAACCCAACATGCAGACTCCGCACAGACAGTGACCCAAGCCGGGATCGAACCCAGGTCCCTGGTGCTGCGAAGCAACAGTACTAACCACTGTGCTACCGTGCCAGAATCTATGGATTTAAGAGGGCTTTACCGCCTCAATATGGGGTATATACTTGAGTATGAGGAGGGGGAGGAGCGGAGAAGGAGTAGGGGAAGAGGTAGGGGGAGCGGAAAAGGAAGGAGGAGAGGAAGAGGAAGGGAAGGGGATGGGCGAAGAAGGGCAGAGGAGGAGAGGGGATGGGAGGGGGCGGGGAAGAGGGACAGTGAGTGGAAAAGGAAGGGGAGTGAAAGAAGAGGAGTGGGGAAGGAAGGAGAGGTGAGGAAAGAAGAAGAGTAAGGGGTGGGAGAGGGAGGGGAGAGGAACAGGAGGGGAAGGGGAAGAAAGAAAGGGAAGAAAGAAAGGGGAGGGAAACAGAGGGGAGGGAAGGTGAAGGGGTTTTGTTATGCTCTTGACGTAGCATAAGCTGCTTCCTTGATGTGCACCCTGACAAAGGAAGGTTCAGACTTGGAGATAGCTTTAACACATTTATTAAACCTTTAACAATTCTCCTACTTGGATTCGACACTCCTGTTAATCCTGCTATAGCTACTCAGACTGACGAACCAGTCTGCTACAATCCACGTGGTGGGTGTGATGTGTTTCAGATCGACCCTGTGTACAGACTGAGTGTCTCCACTGGAAAGGGGAAGAGCATGTGTCCTTTTATATGGGTTGGTGTAATGCCCTCCTGTGGTCGTGTCACCTCTGTGTGTATCTTGAATGTCCATTGGTTGTGTCCTATCTTACTGACCTATTGGTTGAATGTCTGTGTGTCATGTCTCTGGTGCTCCCTCGGGTGTCTAGCCAGTCTACATGTATTTACATTAACCCCTTGTGTATTTACAGTGATACATATCACCACATCCCCCTTTTTCATGTTACATATTTTCTGTACAGTGTTAAAGAAAATTGAACAAAAACAGGTAGATAAGTGATTCTATGTACAAGTTATGATAACAGTGATCATTAAAGAATAAGTCCAAATCATATGCATGAGTCCAAAATGTATTAATTATAGTCATAGAACAGTACAGCACAGAACAGGCCCTTCGGCCCTCAATGTTGTGCCGAGCCATGATCACCCTACTCAAACCCACGTATCCACCCTATACCCGTAACCCAACAACCCCCCCCTTAACCTTACTTTTATTAGGACACTACGGGCAATTTAGTATGGCCAATCCACCTAACCCGCACATCTTTGGACTGTGGGAGGAAACCGGAGCACCCGGAGGAAACCCACGCACACAGGGGGAGGACGTGCAGACTCCACACAGACAGTGACCCAGCCGGGAATCGAACCTGGGACCCTGGAGCTGTGAAGCATTTATGCTAACCACCATGCTACCCTGCTGCCCCTTTGGGGTTAGCATAAATGCTTCACAGCTCCAGGGTCCCAGGTTCGATTCCCGGCTGGGTCACTGTCTGTGTGGAGTCTGCACGTCCTCCCCCTGTGTGCGTGGGTTTCCTCCGGGTGCTCCGGTTTCCTCCCACAGTCCAAAGATGTGCGGGTTAGGTGGATTGGCTGTGCTAAATTGCCCGTAGTGTCCTTAAAAGTAAGGTTGGGGGGGGGGGGGGGTTGTTGGGTTACGGGTATAGGGTGGATTTGTGGGTTTGAGTAGGGTGATCATGGCTCGGCACAACATTGAGGGCCGAAGGGCCTGTTCTGTGCTGTACTGTTCTATGTTCTATAGTCGAGTGTCTTTCTTGTTTGGTTGGTGAGTTGGTGATGTTGATGGTGGCATTGCTTTGTAAACGCCGTCAGTGTCCCTGTGCGTAAGGAACCAAGAAGTGGTCACATCACTTTGTTGTCTGATTTGGAATCTTTTTTCTTCCGGTGCTTGTGGTAGCGATGTATGCAATCTGTGTTGTCCTGCCATGGTATGTCATTGTACTGAGCTGAGCAGTAACAGTGTCCCTCATGGGCAGAGTTATACCAGTCGTTGTTCCAGTGGAGTTGTGTCTGTCGTGCTTCTTGTCGATGTTGTTGCCTTTGGTTCGCTTCTTGTTCTTGTTATTGTTTTTGATGTTGCTGTTGTGTTTTGTTGTCGTGTTTGCTGCGCTCAAGGACCACAGTCTGTGGATAATACGAGTCCTTCACACAGTTACTCGTGTCAGTGTGCTTTGTGGCATCTGATGTTTCCTTGAGCGTTCCGTCACTGAGTTTGCGGCGCTTCCCATCTGGAGTCATGTCCGGCTTACTTGAATTAGCTTTGGCTTGTCAATTCTCCCTGTCTGGAGTTTGGTCTGTTTCACCTGAGTCAGCTTGTGGAAAGGCTCGAGCGAATGAGGTTTGAAGTAAAATGGTGTTACCGGAGTCACCAATAGTCTCATTGTGATTGTCGAGTGACTCTGTACATTCTAGCTGAGTCTGTCATGTTACATATGTGGTATGGGAAGTGGGATGCCGTTGTCACTTGTTGCACATACACTGGGTAGAGCCTCAGTACCTTCTTGTTGTTCATTTGAGCTGGGTAGACTGTCAGAATCTTCTTCTTGTTCACTGGAGCGTGGAAGACAGTCATAGTCTTCTTGCTGTGCACTTGAGCATGGCAGACTTACATCATCTGCTGCTGGTTCCTCAGAGGAGATTGCCAGACCCTCATGGTCTTGTTCATGCAAGGACTGCGCTTTGGAGTCTTGCGTTGCTTCTATTGTGGAGGCTGTCCACGAGCTCGCTGTGGAGGCTTGTGACACTGGAGTCACGTTCTGCGTGGAGACGTGCAGTTGTCTCGCTATGGAGTCTTTCATCGATTTCTGTGTGGCGGCTGGGACCCTTCGTGGTGCGTGGACCACTCTCTGTGTGGCAGGAGGCTGCTCTCTGTGGCCTCTGTGGGCTCTCTGTCTCTTGGCGTCAGGCCGCAGCATAATCCTGCACTCATGAGTCGGGATGTCGTATATGCTGGGCTGAAGATTCCCCAATCCGAAGAACTCGTCGTCGGGGTCGTCAATGTACAATACGTCTCGTTGCGGTTCGGATTTGGTACTGGGGTAGCCACGTCCCAAGGTGGAATCTTCGTCTAACTCGTTGTCTTCCAGGACCATATCATCACGTTTTGTGTCGGAGCTGGCATTGGGCTCGCGATGTCCAAAGAAGAATTCAAGATCTGAGTCATAGTCTTCAAGGACTGTATAATCTCTTTGGGCGGTGCTAACTGCTTGTTGCAGGGTTCTGCGGAGGTTGCTTTCAGCTCGAATTTCAGGCATTGTGCTGTCGTTCCAGGTAAAAGAATTGGGTTTTACGGCTTTATATATTTTTTTCGTATTATTGGACATTTCCCCTTTAAGTGGGTGTAGTCCGGGGTCTCTGATGTCACGAAGCGTGTGACGTAGGTCGTAGGAAGCGATTGGGAATGCGCAGATCGCTGTTCCTTTACTTGTGGCCTTTTTCTTAACTGCCCATGTGCAGCACCTTTACCAAGATGGCTGCAATTCAAAACTGCAGATTTCTGCTGCAAGCCTACCTCGTGGTGAGTTTTTGTGCTCTTTTACCGTTTTTTCTTGTATGCCCCTCGCAGAATTCTTGGAATTTGTTCAGGACTGCCTGGAAATCACTCTTGCTTTGCCCCTTTGAATGTTTGAAGGTCTGGAAGATTTCAGCTGCTTCTGGACCCGTGATGGTAAGTCGAAGCTTTATTTTTCTGCATCCGCCATGCCATCTAGGTCGGACGCTACCAGGTAGATCTCGAATCTCTGCCTGAACCAACAGCAGTTTTCACTGAGATTGCCTTGGTACCTGAGCTGCTGCGGAACCGGAATCTTGAACATCATCTTGCCTGGGTGCCGTTGCTGGTTGTCACTGTTCGCTGAGTTGTAACTATATGGATTTTACAGTCACTCTTGCGTACCATGTTTTGTTATGCTCTTGACTTAGCATAAACTGCTTCCTTGATGTGCACTCTGACAAAGGAAGGTTCAGACTTGGAGATAGCTTTAACACATTTATGAAATGGTTAACAATTCTCCTACTTGGATTCGACTCTCCCGTTAATCCAGCTATAGCTACTCAGACTGATGAACCAGTCTGCTACAATCCACGTGGTGGGTGTGATGTGTTTCAGATCGACCCTGTGTACAGACTGAGTGTCTCCACTGGAAAGGGGAAGAGCATGTGTCCTTTTATATGGGTTGGTGTAATGCCCTCCTGTGATCATGTCACCTCTGTGTGTATCGTGAATGCCCATTGGTCCTATCTTACTGACCTATTGGTTGAATGTCTGAGTGTCATGTCTCTGGTGTTCCCTCTAGTGTCTAGCTAGTTTATGTGTATTTACATTAACCCCTTGTGTATTTACAGTGATGCATATCACCACATCCCCCTTTTCTTCATGTTACATATTTTCTGTACAGTGTTAAAGAAAATGGAACAAAAGCAGGTAGATAAGTGATGCTCTGTACAAGTTATGATAACAGTGATCATTAAACAATAAGTCCAAATCATATGCATGAGTCCAAAATGTATTAATTATTATGGTTGAGTATCTTTCTTGTTTGGTTGGTGAGTTGGTGATGTTGATGATGGCATTGCTTTGTAAACGCCGTCAGTGTCCCTGTGCGTAAGGAACCAAGAAGTGGTCACATCACTTTGTTGTCTGATTTGGAGTATTTTTTTC